>NW_023460893.1:16615-30907 GCF_013731165.1 Rhagoletis pomonella | reverse complement strand
CATCTCGCTCTTCCGCCGATGCTAACTTCATTGACCGGACATGGCTTTCGGCTTAACTGCTCGCCTAATTATAAAAATTAAATTGAGCGAAAACAAACTGCAAAGCCAAATAAAAGTAAAAGAATCAACATTGAACTACGTCAAAATGAAAATAAGGGAGCACGAATTTCGATGTGAAGCAAAACTCTCTGGGAAGATAATACCTGTAATTATTGTACCATGTCTCATTAAAAACAACAATTTTTTGTTATGTTCAAACTGAAACAAAGCAACATGGTTGTGAATATATATATTTCGTTTTTATTAATGCTAAATCAAAAAATTTGCGCTCAGCTGCTGCGGAACTGTGAGGCAGACTAAAAATGTTATGAACTAAATCACACAATTCTCCAAAGGCCGCTTCACCCAAAGCCTTTTTTAATCAAACCCACTTGATCCCAAAAACGTTCTATATTGGTACAGTTTTTGAAGTTATCTTAACTCAGCCTCAATTTGCGAAATTGAAATTCAATTATTTCTGCATCATTTACCAATGCAGGAAATTGGTCGAGTAGGGACAAAATTGATACATCAGTATCAGAAAGAAGACTGACTTCCAAAATGTACCAATGCAATGTTTGGATACTGTTCTATTGCGGTATTCAAACTGTTTGTATATACACCATTTCGGAATTTTCCATTTTTAAAACACAAATGGTAACCAAAACCAAACGAACATTTTGGAACATTAAACTTTGTGCGTATGCAATGCAATTGACGTTTTGGAAGTCAGCCGAACTTTATGTGGTGTAATAATTTCAAGATAATTAATATCTTTTCGATTGAAATCGCATATTATTTTCATGTGCTAAATGCTATGATTAAAGTTTTGCTACCTTTCCATATTTTTAATTTATTTTAATATTGGTCACCAAGTATTTGAAATTAGCAAGAAACCGCGATATTTTTTGAAGCGTGCTTTGACAGATGATTAGCCATGCCATATTTGAAGATCAGTGGCAAGGCGAGTCCACTTTTAGCAGGTGTTGCCAATCGGCCCTATGCTGAATATCGTCGTCATCATCGTCGACGATCGTCAGTGCATCAGTTACATGGCTGACGATGGCCGTATCGTCACTTCTACTGACGATATTCAACATAGGGCGGAAAATTCATCAATTAAATAGAAAAAATTTAAAACGCGAAACTATTGCATGAAGTGAAAGGGTGATAATAACCTAACCAAAGGCTTGTGAAATTAACCATTTTAAAAAGAATTGGACCAATGAACCAAACAAAAAGAAATTGACCAAATTTGGACCAAAACGGCAACCGTGCTGATCACCCAAGTATTATGGGGCCATTTTACTTCAAAGTGGATTGAAATACCATTTTAACTAAAATGTTTTTTGTTTTTGCATTTTAGGGATTCATTATGAATTCAACCCTCTTTTATTTTTATATGTATGTACATATGTATATATCAAAATTATAATAACAATTTATTCTAGGAATTAAAGGATTTAGCGAATCGAAATCCATCTATACACATTTTGGAGATTGGTAATACTTAATTACATTTAATTACATATTTGAGGACTTTTGATTTGACAATTTCCTTTCTATCAACTAACGTAAAATATTTAATATATATGTATATGCATACATACATATATCTTTTGTGAAAATATTACTAACTTTTTTTTAACCCCAAGGCAAGATTTAAATAAAACGAAAATTTTATAGGGCTGTGATATTTTTAAATTGTTGATGTTGTAATCTAAAGGTATCTTCAGGATCTTTTGTCTATGATTGAATTTTATGATATATGTACATAAAGCTTATTAACAAAGTATATCAGAGGAATTAATTAAAAGTCCGCGGATATGTTAATTTATTACACACAAGTTTAAAAATTTTGTATGTATGAGCTTATTTTTCAGACTTGAATAACTTTGAAAGCTATGCAAATTTGGTAAGTCGTATTGGTGAGGTTGTTAAGGAAAACGGACTTAATGTACTATTCAACAATGCTGGCGTTGCTCCCAAATCTACTCGGATAACCACAATAAAACTAGAGGATCTGATGCAGACTTTACAAACCAATACTGTTGTGCCTATAATGTTGTCAAAGGTGAGTAGACACTAATGGTGCATTTACATGGTATGAATCTGTTCATAAGCCGTATGCATTTTCCTATAAAAGAAGCACCAACTCTATGAAGAAATGAATGAAAGCGATATATATTTAACAATTTTGACTTATATACTTGGCAATGTTTTTTTTGTAAACAACAAATAAAAAAATTTTATTTTGTGCTAGCTTCCAAACTAGAAGCTTATTTTTTTGTTAAATGTGCTTTAAAAAGGACCTACTGCCAATAAAGCCTTGTGGATTGCTATTTTTTCATATTTGTAAAGCTTCCATTCAAACATCTTTATGGAAAAACAGTTTTTTGTTCAGAATTGCTTGTTTACGAAACGTTTGGCATAAGTTGAAATCATAGGGATGCTGTTTTCTTCCGTTTCTCAGTGGATTTTATACTTGAAAAGGCACCAAAATATGTATGCAATACTTCTACATATCCTCGTTTAAAGTACAAAACCGCGCATCAAGAGTCCTAATTAAAAACGGTTCTCTCTTTTAAACTTAATTATCTTATCTTATTATCCTCCAATATGCGGCGTGCGTGATTTTGTCACACAAAGTAAAGGACAGTTTTACGCCGACTCCGAACGGCAAAATTGTATTTTAATGAGAAGCTGTTTCCATGACAGAATACACTCGGAGGTTTACTATTACCAACAGAGGGGCAAGCACCATTAGAAAAAACTGGGCTTGAACTCAGGCTCTGAAAAACTATGTTTATTCATAAAAAACTACATTTTTGGAAGCATTTTCAAATCGGTACAGCTCACGTAAATCTTAATAATGGTGGCAGTTTTCAAATGTAATAAATTTAGTATTCCCGGCGGAAAAACCGCAACTTTTTTGATGATGCAGTCTAATGTACATACATACATATGTACATATGGCATGTATCATGAGGCGTATTTTCACTATTTGGCTTTTAGTAACTTTAACGAAAGCTTAACTTATTTTATTTTATTAATTTTAGCGCAGTTTTTACAAAATTTTCTTGCAAAACAATCTTTTGTTACTCTACTTTTTTTATTCTTTTGATTGTACATGTTAAATAACAGCTTGTTAAAAAAAAATATAATTTTTTTACATTATTTTATTTTGAACTTTTTAGTTTTATTTTATATAATCAGGCCATGATATTTTTATTAAATGCTGACCCTCCATTTATGAGCATAGTACATTTAATATAAGCTGCGTAAATCTTTTCGATCATCTGTTTAGGTTCATTTTTAAACATACACATGTGTATCTATGAATTTACGTAATGTTAATTACTATTTAATTACACCAAGGCTTGCCTTCCTCTACTAAAACAAGCGGCGGCGGCGGCGACAAATGGAGAGCAGGAAATGGGTGTCAAACGGGCTGCTATTATCAATATGAGTTCCATTCTTGGCTCGATCGAGGCTAACACAGACGGTGCCATGTACGCATATCGTACTTCGAAGGTTTTATTAAAACGCAATATCTATTTACATATTTCAATTTTATAATTTACAATTATTTTGTCTTTTTTAAATAGGCTGCTTTGAATGCTGCGACCAAGTCAATGAGCATAGATCTTTTCCAAAACAAAATTCTTTGCGTATGTTTACATCCTGGATGGGTACGTACTGATATGGGCGGATCCAATGCACCTCTCGACGTGGATACAAGCTCAAGCAAAATAATCGAAACGCTGTTCAAATTTAATGGTTCAAATAATGGTGGATTTTATCAATATGATGGAAAAAAATTGCCTTGGTAGAAGCTGTGTTCGTTAAATTTTTAATTGTTGGAATTGTTGATGAAATATATTTTTGTTGAAAAAAATCTACACACATATATTTATGTACATAAATACAATATATACATATATGTATGCACTAGGGCTGTGCGATTAATTGATTATTCAAAATTTTAATTAATCATAAAGTAAATAACTCAATTATTCGATTAATTGGAAATTGAAATTTTTTTCATACAAAGTAAGTATGTTCGACCTTTTTTTTGAAAGAGAAGCAAATGAGCAGCACTTTCCAATCGCACTTTGCTATATTCAATTTTAGTGAGTTACAAAACTGCAAACCATTTTTTTTCTAAAGATTATAATTTAAGAGTTTGAAATTTTGCGAAACATTGCAGAATTAATTTTATAGTTTTTTGCACAAGGTTGGAAATTTGGTATTATATGGGGTTTGTTATGAAAAGAGATTTACTTTCATAATAAACGAACGAAAAATGACACTGAAGTTGGCATAACGCCGAAACCGGTTTGTCTCCAAACCAAAATTGACAAGGGATGACGGAAATTCGTTTCAAAATACATCATACCCTGTTGGAAACATAAAATAGGCAAGCCATTATAATGAGCTGTTAAGGCGTCGGAACATCGAATACGGGACATTAAAAAAAATACAGAACATTTGGCGTCCCGTATAAGATAAATAAATTACCAGGACAATGGGTCAAAAAAGAGGACTGTCCCGTATAATACATGACGGATGGTCACCGTATTTATACTATGTAAGGCAGGCTATGCCCTTTCATTTGGTATGTCATTTTGTTATCCAACAAACGGTGAATATCTTATAATTTTAAGCGGCTTTAAAGAGGCTAAGTCTGAAAAGACCTTGACAGGGACGGTGCAGAATTGATACCTTCGTTTATTAAGATTGAAAATAGTAATTTTTTTAACAGTTGGAAACCCTACTCAAAAAATAAAATATTAATGCTTATCTAGAGGTCAATGCGTTTCATTTGGCACATAATTTTTTGTAATCCTACGAACAGGTGGCAACCCTATAGAACTTCTAAATACCAAAGGTCACTCTCCTGTAGATACAGCATATATTATAGAAAATCTCGTCCAAATCCGTTCGGTAGATTTCAAGATTCCCCTCTATACTACATAAATACATATGTACCCAGTGGGAAAATGTAATGTATAGTAATCGAAAAAATAATCAGTAAACGGTAGTTTCACATTCGAAAATGGGGCGATGTCCTAAGAAAAGAGGGGCATTCAATTTTGCATTACCTAGTATCGAGAAATGAATGCGTTTTAATGTGAAATTTTTGGAACTTTTTACATTACAATGCTGATTACATAGTTAGCAGTAATATTATCGAGAACGCATAAGAAATACATTATATTATTTATCACGCATGTAATGCATTACTACTTTTCCGACTGGGTACATATGTATGTATAGATATGACCAGAAAGGAGGGTTACTCATACGCCGTGTATCGTAAATGTTGATAGACGAACACACGTTCTCTTGAAAATTTAACAACAATTTACAATAAGCGCAAAATATTCGCCGATTTTTTTTTTATGTAGATATCTTTGGCTATAGAACAGTTCGCTACATTTTTTTAAGCAGCGGTGGCTAGCAGTGTGGATAATCGGAATAGTGTACTTTACTTAAATATGTAATTTTTATAATTTAAATGCGTTTTAAAACCAAAAATAGTTATCAACATACTTTGTTAGAGTACTTTTTCTAAAGCAGGGATCACACAATTCGTAAATTTGTAAAGATGTGTTCATTGAACTCATTATTTCTAACCAACAATACTCGGTGACTGCCAAAATGTACAAATCGTGTGAGCCCTGCTTAAGGCTTGTTGATAATTGAAACAAATTCAAGAGCTAGAATTGTAGTATAAGAATTTAGTAATAAATTGATACGCTTTTTCAGATTTTATGGATTCTGAATTTGTTATGAACACAACAAAATGTCTTACATGTCATAGTATTTTGTTTTTGCGTACTTCAAGGTATCTAGATTAAATAAGTTTATTGTTTTAAGCTTTTAAATAACATTGGTTTTTCAGTCTTCTGGGCAATGAGCCTCACATTTGCTCATTTCCAAACGGGTGTTCGGTTGCTAACCAGAGGATACTTAGTGTAAACCGAAAGTTTTCAGCTATTTGAACCGCATGCAAAATAATCGTTTTTGGCCAATCCCTGGCGAATGGCGATCAGAAACTTTCTCCACATGCGCTTACTTTTGCATCCAGAATCACATTAATACTTTAACAGCATACGAAAATTTTATCTAAAGATGATGATTAAAAAGTTAGCAATTTTTGTGAAACTTTGCAGTTTTCTTAATTTTTGCAAAACTTCTGAAATTTGGATTTATATGGTGTACATTGATTAAAAAGTTAGAAATTTTTGTGAAACTTTGCAGTTTTCTTAATTTTTGCAAAACTTCTGAAATTTGTAAGTGATCAGCTATACTTTCATAAAAATAATAAACATTAAATAAACTAAAGAAAAATAGCCAAAACTTGCTAAAATGTCGCGTCCAGTGTTGTCAACCAGGTGAAAATTCCCCGATTTTGGTGGAATTAGAACTTTTCGGGGGAATCGGGGAGTGACTTTAAATTTTGGGAAATTCAATATACAAACGATTTTGATTAGAACACTCCCATTGAGGAATATTGTGGATATTAAAAAAATTGCAACTATGCATAGCGACATTTCTCAATTTTTCCACGTTTTCTTTGACACTCTTTTCTCGTTTCGATTTCGCCACCAAGCCATTGTATTAGCTTTTTATATAATAAACATGTTTAAAAGTTCATTACATACTTATATCACAATAAATGATATTTGTTGTGTTTTTTTTTTTAATAAAAAATTAGCTTGAATTGCCTTAAATATGTAGCAAGATTCATTTTGGGGAAATTTCAATTTTTTCAGAAATTTCAGGGAATTAGCCCCAGAGGAGTTGGCATCCCTGGTCGCGTCCCAGTTTTTATCCCTCTTTCCACTGTATACACCCCGTGTCAAAATTAAAAGCTCACCGCATTTTGACAAATATAAACAAATTATAATTTTTAATTAAACGATTTTATTGAGCCTGAGGCCGTTTTTAATGAAAAATTGAGTGGAAAACCACAATAATTTACACATACGTACATACGTAGAAGTCACCATATCTCCTCATCAGACTTCTTCACCGCGGTCACTGGGATATGAACCATCGACCCCGAATTACAAAGCCAGTGGTGTACCCACTGATCTAAGTTCGCCACGTAAACTGTTGTTGCTTTTTCCACTTTTTCATATGTCAACCCAACTACAATCAAGCGTAGCTATTCCGCTGCTACTTACACTTAAATCATGTGGTTGTTCTTTGTTGTTGGTTTTGTTAATATGGCCTTATAACAATTATATTCAACACTGGCTTTGTAATCCGAGGTCGCTGCTTCATATCCCAGTGACCAATTTTTCATTAAAAACGGCCTCAAGCTCAATAAAATAATTAAATATAATTGTAACAAAGACATAAATAACAAAAACGAATAACTTATTTTTTTCATTGCTTTTTTTTTTTTTATATGTACTATGTAGTCTTTAACAAAGCCCTATTTCAGAATTTTATTGAAAAACACCCATGTCAGAATTTGGTTGAAGAACGCTCTATCTCAGCTGAAAATACATTGAAAGTGTGCTGAGATTGGGCGTTTGTGAACCGATTTCTGAGATAGGAAATTCTTCAATCAAATTCCGAAGTAGGGCGTTTTTGAAAAGTTTTCTGAGACTACGCCCTAATTCGAATTGGCTGTCGAGGTAGGTCGATCTTCCACTCAGCCATCGATATGCAGTTTTGCAGCAAATTCTAGTTTAGTATAATAGAGTGAAAGTTAGAATTGTAAGGACTTACCGTTGATTTTTGGCAAATTTTGTTAAATGTCTTGCTGATTTTCTTCCATGAAATACACGGGGATATGCTAGCAAAAATAAAAGCTAAATTGCGGCGTCTGGCACCAATTTTTGTGTTGCGCTATGCGTCAATTATTATTTTCCAGATTTGGCCATATATAGGAATACAATATGAAAACAAAGCTTAAGGATTTCATAAAAATATTTGGTGTATTCACAACGGTGTCGCAAGTATCGTATTGTTGTATGTCGTAAACTTTAACCGCCTAATAAATATATTAAGAGAGTTCGAAAAGTACCATCAAAGTCATATTATGAATTTTCGCAGCGTTAAAAAATAGTTGGTTGTGGTTTTAAGTTCTCTAAGCCTTTATTTAAGCTTTTAAAATTCACAACATACAACAATACGACACTTACGACGCCGTTGAGAATCCCATAATTGTAAAATATTTATTTCCTTACATTGGTTTCATACAAATTTTACC
Source organism: Rhagoletis pomonella (assembly GCF_013731165.1). Classification (NCBI taxonomy): domain Eukaryota; kingdom Metazoa; phylum Arthropoda; class Insecta; order Diptera; family Tephritidae; genus Rhagoletis; species Rhagoletis pomonella. Next base: position 22,635 of record NW_023460893.1, on the reverse strand, counting down.
TTCCTTGAATTCTACTTCAAATATAATCTATGCATCTACTACATACATATTTACAAATCTTACCCAGCAATACCTGCTCAACATCAATAGCTCCCAGACTTGCCCGTACTGCAGTCTCAATACACAATTTACAGTCCAACATATGCTACTACAATGCCAGTCCCTACATACTTACCCGAATAAATTAAAATCATTCGTCATTTTAAAAATTACTTAATTTGGTAAAAATGGCAAATATATATTTTTTAATTTAGCTGGTAGTATAATTTATAAGCCATAATTCAGAACTTAGCTTAAAGCCACGGCAGCCATAGCTCTTAAGATTCTTAGCTTGTAATTCAAATTACATTCTATATTTTAATAATAATAATAATATTTAAGTACCTGTTTTTGCCTTACAAATATTTAAAAAAAAAAAAGAAATTCAGGCATCATTCACTGATGATTCGCACCACACTAGAATAACTATGCACTTAAAATATGTATTACAGATTTATTATTTGTACACTCAAATTCATCGTTGTGCCGTTAAATATGTAAATTATGAGAGCATTCGCGGCTTAGCAAACTTAGGGCCGGTTACTCAATGTCTGGTTAACATTAATCTGCGCTTAAACATCGTTATCGACGTCTTCCACTCCATGCATACAACAGGGAGTCGGTAACGTCGACAACGATGTTTAACCGCAGATTAGTGTTAACCAGACATTGAGTAACCGGCCCTTAATGTGTTTGTAATAATTATCACAGAACAAACACATAGTCTTGTGACGGGTGTAATACTCTTACATAGGCGCTTAATGCTGCATTTTATTTCGAAGAGTTACTGTCGAAGTGCTTCCAACCCGCCGTCGATCAAAAAATGGTTCTGGGGTACCGTCACGTACTCCGATAGCAGTAACAGCTGCAAATCCGGATCCAGACTCCAACTCATTTAATACGTGACCCACTGTGTTCAGATACTCTTTGATTGGCGCGTCTACTTCGGTTTCAAAGTCTACTTGCATTGGAGCCAATTGATGGTGTAGTCTGCCTCCGTTAACGGACTCACTTAGAGAGTCTTTGAAAATCAGGTATTTGATTATTGACTGAAAATCATAAAACAAATTCATTTATGTTAATTTATGTTATGGTATGTTATGTTATGTTATGTTACTTTGTTTGGGTTTACCAGCAGCGGAAACTTTGGGAGGTAAGTACATGCGTGCCGCATAAAAAAGAAAAAAGAAAGAAAAACTGTATAGGGTTTGTCGAATGAATGACCGTCGTAATCACCAGTTCCGAGTCTATTCGATTGCTGGATATGAGGCCTTATGTTGGACAAAAGGGGGATACTCCCCCTCAAAATGGAGGAAATTAGACTATGGTACCAGAAGATATGGAAAAAATTAACCCACGAAAACTTCCGTGCCGCTTTCACTTTTCTCTCAAAGTGTATACCGCTGGTAAGCCAACATAAAGGTTAAAATATAAAAACAAATTAATAAAATTAAAGTAAATCAGTGGAAAATTAACAATAAAATATTTTTTTTCGCAAAATATATAGAGGACCTTTTTATTAAAAAAAAAAACTTGTGCGACAGTTATATTTACATAGTCTAATCTATTTGAATAATTCGACACCTGAGTGGAAGATCGACCTATCTCGGCAGCCGGTTCGAAAGCGTCCTATCTCCGAAAACTTTTCAAGAACGTCCTATTTCGCAATATGGTTGAAGAACCCCCTATCTTAGAATTTGGTTCAAAAACACCCTATATCAACTGAAAATATGTTGCGATAGAGCGTTAACCAAATTCTGAGATAGTGCGTTCATGAAAAGTTTTCTGAAATGGGGCGTTTTCGGATTGGCTGCCGAAATACGTCGATCTTCTACTACGTCGTCGAAATGTAACAATGTTTTCCTGCCGCTGTAGCTGAGTCGTTAAGGGCGCGTACTACCACTCCGTAAGTCCTGGGTTTGATCCCTGTTCAGTCTTCTTCTTCTTCTTTATTGGCGCTGTAACCGCCTAAGCGATTTTGGACGAGTCATTTCTATTCTGTGCTAACTGACGCCAAATGGAAATGCCAAGTGAAGCCAAGTCCTTCTCCACCTGGTCTTTCCAACGCAGAGGAGGCCTTCCTCTTCCTCTGTTACCAGCATCGCGGCCCGCGTTGAATATTTTCAGAGCTGGAGCGTCGGTGTTAATTCGAACGACATGACCAAGCCAGCGGAGCCGCTGTATTTTAGCCGTTGGATTTCAAGGCTGACATTATTATTGGTGTTAATGCTGGTTCCCAAATAAACGAAGTCGTCTACTTTTTCAAACTTGTAACTGTCAACAGTGACGTGGGTGCCAAGGCGCGTATGCTCTGACTATGTGTGTGATGACACACATTTGTCCTCGTTCACCACTAGACCCATTCGCTTTGCTTCTCTGTTCAATCCCGAGAAGGCAGAACAGACGTAGCCCTTGTTTTTACCGATAATATCGATGTCGTCGGCATACGCCAGCCCTGTTCAGTGCAACCTCTAAATTAGAAACAAAAAACCAGTTTTTTCTAACAGTGGTCGCACCTCAGCAGGCAATGGCAAGCCTCCGAATGTATTTTTGCTGATCATAAAAATACAATCGTCACAAATTGGAGGAGAAGCTCGGCCAAAGATTAACATATTGTGTAAGCGCCAATCTATTAAATACACTGTTCGACAGTCGGCTGAGGAATTGGTGAAACCAAGTTTTTCTGAAATTCTAGATTGTATATAGAAAAGTATTTTCTCAATTTTCCCAGTTTGGTAAGGATTGGTGAAGCGGCTACTAAGATACAGAGGGCGGGGTCACGCCCCTTTTCAAAAAATGTCATAATAATATTATGTTGCACCAAACTTCTACTTCACATACTATTTAATCTTCAACAATTTGGATTCAATATTCACTGGAATATCATAGTTCTTGCAATTTTCGAAAATACCGTTATATGAGAAGGGGACGTGGTTACAGTCCGATTTCGGCCATTTTCAATAGCAACCTACCTTGGATAAAGGGCAACCTCAATTTTTGATCGAGTTATCGTGTACATGGACAGACGGACGGACAGACAGACTTGGCTTAATCGACTGCTCTTCTTATTCTGATCATTTATGTATATGTTTGTCTATATCTGTAAAGAAGTGCGCTCGGGTATAATAAATGCCAAAGCGCAGGTTAAGGTACACATGCAAATGTAGTAAGGTCATTTCAGTCAAAACAACGGCCAATTCCATAGTCAACAGATATTCCGAAGTCAACAGATGTGTGTTAGTCTTCAGATACGTTCCGAGCATGCCCTTTAAGAAACCTATGCGTTGTCTAATTGCGGCGATCGTAATGATTTGCCCATTACTTATCAAAGTTTTTGAACTCGAAATTGGAGAGCGATCTTCAAAGTAAGTCGAGGTTATTTACAAAAGGGGAAAATTCAAAAGAAATAGCAGACGCGTTTCTTGCTTACAGCTAATCTGAGAAGGGGCTCTGGCCTATATTTAGTACCAGGTCCGGATTTACAGCCCTGTATGTATGTATGCATGTAAGTACCGTTGCAACCGAAGTAGTGATCTTGCTACCGCCAGCCGCGCCAACCAGCATTTGTACATTGCCATCGTGATCGAGTATTATTGTCGGACACATGGACGACATGGGTCTCTTTCCAGGCTGTATATAATTAGCGGGCGAGGCAGGTATGCCGAAGCCATTGACGAGTCCTGGAGTCGAGAAGTCATCCATTTCATCGTTTAGGATAATACCAGTTTGCCGAGACCGAACTTTGGCACCGAAACTGTCAAAGAAAAAATATTTTTGCTTTTTACAATGCCAAAAATAAAGTCGCACAATTAAATAATACATTCGTATGTATACGTATAATTATGTTATGTAAATGCAATCGGGAGTACATGGTGTCCTTGAACCAGAATCAACTGAATCGGTTTGGAACGATGGAATTTCCCATTAGACTATTTTTTATTTTGGGAGGGGGGGAGGGGGGCAAGTGCCGATTTCAATAACGGTAACTTTTTCGATTTGCAGGTGGGTTTTCGATTGTATACATATTTATACATATATGTGCAGGCCCGACTATAGGTTGGGGGTGTTTCCCCCGGGGAAATTTAGTTCGAAGATAAAAATTATAAAATTTTGTTAAGTAGATCAATTTTATCATTTAATACTCACATAGCTTTTATAATATGCAATAAATGCGAAATCGCATGTCTAGATACACATGCAAGTGTGCTAAGGTCATTTCCGTGCTAGTCAAAACCACCGCCGATCTGGCCTAATGTGAAACATAGAAAGGTTCCGAAGTCAACACGTGTTGTCTAAATGTTGTGATCGATCGATGATTTTCCCATTGGTTCATGAAACTTTTTGAGCTCCAAATTCTAGAGTGATCATCGAAGAGATTCGAGGTTATTTACAACAGGGGAAAATCAGAAATCAAGAGAAGGTGAGTTTCTTGCGTACAGCCCTCCTGAGCTTAAATGAACGCTTTTGACTAAAACAATAAAAACTATTTTACGCATTCACTTGATCTATACAAACTGTATAGCAAAACAAATTCTCCCTTTAGACGAAGTTTTTTATATAACAAATAAGACATTCTCCGCATACTACGAAAGTATTTGGTATTTGGTATGTAGTGATAACGTTGGAAATTCGTTTAAATACTTAAAAAAAGTTTAGGGTTAGATGGGGGCACCGGCTCCGGACGATAATAAAAGTTTATATTATTAAGTCAAAAAAACTTTCTAATAAAAGAGCTATAGAGTGATAAGTGTTTATAGTTAATTTTTTTGAAACCAGATAAAAGTTGGCCGTTATAAGTGGACCAAAAGTTGGCTATTGTAGAAGATGACTACGAAATTCCCCACAGGGTATATGTACATGTATATGCATATCGAGCCCTAACTGCCAAAATAACGTAAGCGACATATTTCAAAATTTTCGCCTTAATGCAGAAATGCTCTAGCAACATTTCTCATTCAAAAAGAATGTTTAGAAAAAAATTTCGCTTACGTCATTTTGGCGGTTAGGGCTCGATATTTAAAAAATTACTCATATACAGTCTTATTTATACTATACTTCAATGTGAAAATTTCGGCTGAAAATCGAAAAATTACAGAAAAATTACTTCGCTTATTCTAACTCGGGAACAATCCCCCAAAATAAGTCTAATCGGAAATTCCATCGCTTCAGACCGAATCAGTTGAATCTGGGTCAAGGACACCGTGGGTAGACAAAGTTGTGAGTAACACGTACAATCAGTCAATAAAGTTTAGGTACAGCGAATTTTTTACAATGCGGGCAACTATTTTTTAAATATTTTATTTTTCGCTATTTTTTTATAAAAATATGGTTAATTCTACAACAAAAACCCCAAAAAGAAAAGTTCCAAACCTTGTACAAAATTAAAGAAAATTCTGCAAAATTTCATTCAAATATTGCATTATTATTTACGCTCTCTAGAAAAAATTTGAATATGCAGTTTTTTAGCCCATTCAATTTTAGTATAATAAAGTGCAAGTATGAGGAAGCTAGGTTTACCATTGATTTTTGGGAAATTTTTTTGTTGAAGGTGTCGCACATTTTTTCCATATAAAAATATTATCAAACATTATTTTATATGGAGAAAATGAGCGACACCTTCAACAAAAAAAATTCCTAAAAATCAATGGTAAGTCCTAGCCACCAAAACTTGCACTTTGTTATACTAAAATTGAATGGGCTAAAAAACTGCATACTCAACTTCTTTCTAGAGAGCGTAAATAAAAAGTGCAATATTTGAATGAAATTTTGGGGAATTGTCTTTAATTTTGCACAAGGTTTGGAACCCTGATTTTTGGGGTTTTTGTTGTAGAATTGACCATATTTTTATAAAAAATTAGCGAAAAATAAAATATTTAAAAAATAGTTGCCCGTATTGTAAAAAATTCGCTGTACCTAAACTTTATTGACTGACTGTATGTATTACATAATATTGTATTTAGCATCAACACTTTTTGAAAGAG
>NW_023460893.1:0-11615 GCF_013731165.1 Rhagoletis pomonella | reverse complement strand
TTTTTTCAACTAGGGGTGACTACGCCTCGACTACTTTACGTTGCTTTCAACTGACTACTTTTACATGATGATGTCGCAAAAAAACAGTTTGTTTTCAGCTAACTACAAACCGGTTATTAATACATTCACTTGTAGTGTGCCAATTAATAGAATGTTTTTGGTACTCTCTGCTTTTATACTTATTTTAGGATAACTATTACCTGCATGATAACTATCTAGTTAGCATATATTAAGAGCCTAAAGAAGTGCTATTAACATACATATATAATATCAACCAATCAATAATCAATAAAAAAAACACAATGACAATATATGTCGAGCCCTAACCGCCAAAATAACGTAAGGGACATTTTTTTCAAAATTTTCTTTTTGATGCAGAAATATTCTTAGAGCATCTGGTACATTTCTGCATCAAAAAGATAATTTTGAAAAAAATGTCGCTTACGTTATTTTGGCGGTTAGAGCTCGATGTACAATGGGGTATAGGCGTTGCGCTGGGTATATAGTTACAGTTGCAGGGCCATACTCAATCCCGACTCTTGCGTCCTCGTTCGCGCACTCTGGGCAACGTGAGCAACCCATGTGCGAGATGCGGTAACCAACCCGAGTGGAGCCTTGGGTCACGGCAGAAAGAGAGGGAGCTTCGGTGGGGCCACTCCGAATTATTCGGTTTAGGGGCTCACCGAAGTCTGCAGCGTCTGTTCACCAGTAGGTGCGGCTGCAAGCGGGTGTCTGTCCTGGAGCCGCTTTCGTTAGCACTTAAGGTAAGACCGCACTAAGCGACGCGACACTGCAGCGGCACTACGCGACACGGCGCGACACTTTTTGGTATATCGCACTGAAACTGCAGCGGCGCGACACTTCGCTGCAAATTTTTTAAATTTATTTGTGTCAAAACCTTCAAACAAGATGGATGCCAGTAACGCTGATGTAATGTTAATGCCTTTTATTTTTATTTTCCTTGGTGAATTCTTCTCAAATATTATGTTTCTTTACATACAATTTTCTTCTTGAATGAAATGCATGTGAATATTCACTCACAATTGGAAATCCAATTACTTCAAGTTGAAAATATAGTACGAAATGTTATGTCGTTCCGCTAGGTATACCGCACTATGCGGAACCGGAACTGCGCGACACCATGCGGCGCGACATTTTTGCCTAGTTGGTCACCTTTGCCGCGCAGCGTCGCGTCGCGTAGCCCCGCTGCAGCGTAGTGCGGTATGCTCAATAAGAATACAAGCAAAGAATATTTTGCTGCGCTGTGTAGTGTCGTGTCGCGTCGCCTAGTGCGGTCGTATCTTAAAAGGAGTTGCCTATATGCCGCGATGTCTGAGTTTGGCATACTCTCGAAACTGATGCGGCTGTGTGACGTTGAGCAATACCACCAGCTCCGTCGGAATTGGGAAAGACCTCTCCGAGCCGTTTTCTACCAAACGGGGTTTCAGACAGGGCGACCCCCTTTCATGTGATTTCTTTAATCTGATGTAGGAGAAGATAATAAGAGCTGCAGAACTGAACCGCTCGGGAACAATATCGACATCATCGGTATCAAAAACCGCGAAGTCTGTTCTGCCTTTTCCAAGTTGGATAGGGAAGCAAAGTGAATGGGTCTGGTGGTAAACGAGGACAAGATGAAGTATCTCCTGTCATCAAACAAACAGTCAGCACATTCGCGCCTTGGCACCCACGTCATTGTTGACAGTTACAATTTCGAGAAAGTAGAGAATTTGTTTACTTGGGAACTAGCATTAACACCGATAATAATGTCAGCTTGGAAATCCAACGCAGAATCACTCTTGCCAACAAGTGCTACTTTGGACTGAGTAGGCAATTCAGGAGTAAAGTCCTCTCTCGACGTACGAAAACCACACTCTATAAGTCACTTATCATACCCTTGCTGGTATATGGCGCAGAAGCATGGACAATGACAACATCCGATGAGGTGGCTCTTGGAGTATTCGAGAGAAAGATTTTGTGGAAGATTTACGGGCCTTTACGCGTTGGCGACGGCGGATACCGCAGACGATGGAATGATGAGCTATATGAGCTTTAAAACGTATTTGCGAAACCATAGGCCAAATACAGTAAAATTGCATTTCCAGTTTTTCACTCTGACGTCAGTAATTCAAAAATGATTTAAAAAATTTAAAGAAATGTGCTTAGAGAAGAAGTATGGGTATCAAATTAAAGAGGAAATCCTGTAGAATTTAAACAGATACATGTTTTTCGTGCAGAAGGACTGGTAAGTATTGAAAATGTCCTTTTAAAATTGTATCCTTGAAATTTCGCAATATTTGTTTTTGAAAAAAATTATATGTTAAGGACCTGTATAAACTCGATAACATCCTCGAATTTCGTCCTTCTAACTTTATCAGCTTAAAAAATTACCTATTTGTCCTTGTGAATCCAAAAAATTTTTAATTTTTCTTTAATTCTAAAGAAATTTCCTCTTGCCTCTTCCTCTTGTACCAAATGTACGTAAATTTTTATTCTACTTGGCATTGAACTTTTTAAATGATTTTTGGAAGTAATGATATCTTTGAAATTATTAAGCCCTTTTAAATAAATTCTGATGTCAGGGAGAAAAAATAAAAACGCCATTTTAATTAAAAAAGTACGTTTCAAACCCATTTATTTATTTATTTATTTAATGGTAGGAAAGCTTCTCAAACAATATAAAAGCAATTTTTCAATTTAAGTTGTTGAAAAGTAATGATTATCTAAATCCCGGTACTAATCCCGGGATCCCGAGATTGTGATAGGGACCACCCAAAAATCCCGGGATCGGAAAAAGCTGAAAAATTAACTTCCCTAGTACGTACATATGTAAATAGAATTATGATTATAAAATTTAGTATGTATAACTCAACATAACATACCTGCCTATATCGGCACAACCTCTTCCATTAGAAACCACGGCTCCAACGATTTGCTTGTCGCTTTTTAAGCCGAATACCAATCCAAGCACGATGCCAACCACGACCAGTACAGCTAGCACAGTCCATATAAATGCCTTTTTGTTGAAAACTATTCTGTAAAACAATCGGGATAAAAAACAATGTTTTATAAAAGCAATATTTTTTGAAGCACACAAAAGTGTACCCAGCCAGCCTAATGCAAAGCGCTCCGAATGAGCAGTGAAAGGGGACAAAATTTTTTTTTCTTAATTTATGCTTTTTTTGATGTATCTAGTCCAATGCCCGCCAATCACTTTCCTGGGAATCGAACTATATTTGTATACGTACACGTTTACAATCCGAACGTCAACCAGGGTTGCCTACAAGCTTCTTTTTTAATTAATTTGACAATTAATTGACAATTTATTTCAAAAGCTAAATATCTCATTTGTAAAAATTCACAGTTTATAATCCTTACAGTAACTTTAATAATAAACGTATGTAAATTTGGTCAAGCTGGTGCGCGGCTATTTAGTTAATTTGTGTAGTCATGTGTCCAAAACACATCTCCTATTATTTTCGGGAGTTGTCCCGTGTACAAGGCACATTCCTAATTCGATTTGACAGTTCATCGTCGTGTTTTCCATAATTTTTTCCCTCTGTCTCTTTGCCTCGATTTTTTCTATTCTGTCTTGCTTTGACAGCTGAGTTCGAGAAATTTCCCATACGAATTTGGGACGGCAACGATTTGACTAAAGAAAATAATAATATAATAAAAAAAACTACAAATTTTTTCAAAAATTGTTTGCCTTAAAATGCTCAATATTGCTCCAAAGAACCTATATCCCGAAAATGAAGGTTATATCTGCAAATCATAAGTTGCTAGAGCACTTTGAAGGCTGAAAATTGACCCCAAAATAAGCCAATATTTACCGTTGTTTCTACGGCAGAAACCGAATTGATTACTTACAAAAATGAATTTGTCCATAGGTTTGGAGTTTTATCTTTGAAATGCCATTGTTAAATAAATAATAAAGAATACTAGATGTCTTCCTTTTTTTACTACACCCCATGTCTAAATTATAAGCGCACTACATATTGACAAGCTTTGGCAATTTATTTGGTTATTCTTTAACAAAGCCTTTGCAGTGTTCAACATTGTCCAATATTTAAAAAGACATCCAACAAACTATCGTTCACATTTCAAACTGCTCAATTAGGTTTCTTAGAAAGATTTTGAGTATGCAGTTTTGTGGCACATTAAACTGTAGTGTAAAAATGTGCTAGTTTGAAGTAGCTAGCAGTTATCGTTTATTCTTGAAATTTTTTTTGCGGTATTACTCATATAAAAAATTTCCAAGACATCTAAGGTGTGATTGACAACTCCATGGGGCTCTCTTTTCAATTTGACTTAATAGGATGGTTTTTATGAGAGCAATGTCAAATTCGATCACACTTTGTTGAATACATTTTGGATGCCCTTACCATTTTGACACGGGGTGTGATTTTCTTCGTATTCGAACTGAAGCTTCATATCAGTCAGAAAGAAAACATAATAAGGCAATCAGTTAATTAGTAAAATTGATAATTGAGCGGAAGTAAACGCTGATGCTTTATATTTCTTATAATTAGTTACATGCTACTAAAACGTTTAGGGCGCGAAAATAAAGATAAATAACCCGAAATTAATTAAGTACTATATCGGCTGGAAAAACTAGTTTCCATTTGGGGATATTTTATTACAATAATGTGGTTCAATGAAATTATGATACTTAGTAACTATGTAGCAAGTAACAAAAACTAAATTACTTGCTTCTGTACTATTATACTAGGTTAACATATATGTAAGTAGGTTCTCCTCATTTTCGAGCTTAACTCCCTAATCTGTAATTAGAAAGAGATTAGCCATACAAAATTCGTCCGTCGTTAATCTGTACTTATAGAATAATCTCAGACTAAACGGATAACTTTTCGGAGTCCAACCTAGTTTTATCGATTATTTTTGGGAAGAGGAGGATAAAGGCCAATGTAAAAGTAAAGAAAATGGATGCTAGCGAGGAAAAGAGGTTTGCAAAGGTATTTTAAATAAAATATTAAGTTAAAATATATCTAAATTGCTTAATATAGCAGAAAAAAAGTGATCACGGTGGCACAGAGAAGAAACATAACCTTTCCTTGAGATGTGAGAATAGCAAGCACAAAAAATTGTACGACTAATAATCTGAGATTTGCCTGTGTAAACAGGGTGATTAAAAAACGAACTTTGATTGAGATTATATTTTTATGTAAACATACTTTAACGATTATCGAAAAAATAAAAATCATAAAATAACGATTGATTGGAAAAGTAGAAATCCAATTTTAACGGTTAAATTATAAGTTTTATTATGAAGATCATAATCGTTACGGTCCCTGATTAAATTAAATATGTATGAATATGGGCAACAAAATTCAGTGTTCATTCATTGGGTTTTACATATGTATGTAGATACTTCCCAACAAACACCAAAAAAATATTTCTCCAACCAAGGAGAAATTCATAGTTCTCCAGTTGATATCCAACAGAGTTCTCCAACTTATCTCTAACTTTGGACTGGAAGTTGAGATGAACTTTTGTAAATCTACATGGCACGCGAAGTGAATCAAGACGTAGACTTACTGTTGGACTGTAGACGGACGAATAAAAATTTTACTGTGATACGATATTGATTAACTACATATTATAAAAGGGGTAAAAAAATAAAAAATAAAATTTTAAATTTATTTATTTCTTTTCAATCAAAAAGGTATAGATTATTTTACTATTTTAATTTCGGTATTTCAATATATTTGAGACCAGCTGGAGAATAACAATGGAGTTCAAGTTGAGAACTAGCTTTTGCTCTACTTGAGAAACAGTCCTTTTTTTCATACAAAGAAAAATGCCCTTTTTATTGAGAACGCTATTATCCTTCACTTGAGGTACTCTTGAGAAACAACGTTGGACATTTGAGAAATACCTTAGTTCCCAACTTAGTCTCAAGTTGAGGTCAAACTCAAATGTTTGTTGGGCTACTACTAGTCACTAGCCTCCCACTTGACAAATTTATTCGGTGCTTGTAAGCGGGAATTGCTTATAAACGCGGGACTTATAAAGGATCAATACTGTACAACGTTTTTTACGATGTTCGATTAAAACTTTTTATAAACAATGAAAATAGCTAGATGCACGTTTTAAGATAAGCTAAGTGGAATAAGTATCTTTATTTTATTATGAGTGGCAATGAATCAAATTCGTCGTGTAAATTATTGTACAACTATGTGTATTAGGGGGGTCCAAAAAAAAGTAAAAGCGGAATTTCAATGCTCTCAGCCCCTGGGATTGATCTATATTGAAAAAAGGTATAAGCCAATTTTTTTTATCTTGAAATCAAAAATATTTAGAGGTCGCTCAAAGCGCTCAAAGTTTTTCGTGTATTTTATATGGGGGAAAAACAACGTTTCGTAGAAATGCTATAGAATTCTTGAAAATCAATATTTATCGACCGGAAAACTCTGGTAAACTTCAGGGAAATTTCAGTAATAATACCCAATTGTTTATTTAACCATATTTTAATACTAACGATTTTTTATTGGACCCCGCATCGGGGTTTTTGGGGGTTTTTGGCGGACCTATATATTATAGTTACTATGAAAAAAATGAGTATATTATTGGGAATATTATGCAGAGAAACAGAGTTTTCCGATCGAGAAGTATTAGTTTTTAGGAGTTCTATACCATTTTAGCGAAAAGTTGTTTCTTCCCCATATAAAAGACATGGAAAACTTTGACCGCTTAGAGTGACCTCTAAATATTTTGATTTTAAAAAAAATATGGGGTAGTTAAAGTCCGACTTCGCTTTTTCACATGCATTTTTGGACCACCCTAATGCGCATACACTCGCTAGGCAATAATTACCCAAGTACTGCCGTATTATCAGCATCTGTAGGTGTTAATGGGCAATTGTAAATTTCAAAATATACTCGTACAATTGAAAATTTAATCATAGTCAATATTGACGCACGTAACATTATATGACGTTGTCAATACATATACAAATTTCTAACGGGTATGCATGTACTATATGTATGTATGTACGTATGTGAGTTTGTATCTGCATACATATGCATTCACACAAATAAGTAAGTTAATTTATTTTTACCACTTTTTTGTAAGTCAAAAGGGTTCATGAACAATTAATGAGATTGCAAATATTTAATCAACAATTTATCCGATTCTTGAAAGGCTTTCATATAAATGTTTTTATTAAGATTTTATATTAATTATTTATTATTTTTTATAAGGCAAAAGGGTTCATGAACAATTAATGAGATTGCAAATATTTAATCAACAATTTATCCGATGCTTGAAAGGCTTTCATATAAATGTTTTTATTAAGAATTTATATTGCTTGACTTCACTTACAGGCGCACTTACATTCGTTTCAGTCGTAATATTGACACCCTCAAGCAAACATACGGAAGTCAGGTACATACGTTCCATTTTAAGTATCGACTCGAATCCTGTACTTTGCTTTAGTTTAAAAGATTTTCTTTATGACCAACTTTTAAATTTTCCACGAATAACTTCATAAAATGTTAGTTTTTGCTACATATGTACACATTAGACTGATAAAAAAAAATTGAATAACTTTTCAATACATCCGGGGAGATGTCAAAAGATGCGTGTCAAAAGCGCAACCCTTCTATTTTCCATATAAATTACTTAGAAAAGAATTGTTTTCAGCTTTGGAATTTGTTTTCTCGGCTATGAATTATGGAAAAAAACGCCTTGCATCATTTTTTGATAACTTACTGCTTGAACGATTATTCAAACTTAAATTTAAATTTATGTCATTATTACAGTTTCTTCTCCTATTTTAGATAAAATAATTAATATTTTCATTAAACATATACCGCAAAATTTTTTACAAAAATCCTGCGTATTGTGTTACCCTGATGAAATAGTACATATATTTAAAGAAAATAAATAAGGTTTTGGTGAGTTATACAAAAGTTCCAAGCTGGCTAATTTCGTTAAATTAAATGAAAATTATAATTAAGTGAAAATCGACGCACAATGTACATTCATAGAGGAAAGAAAGCTAGGCAGGCATTCATTATTTAGTATATTAAAGATTATAGGAATGAATGCTTGTATATTTGAATCCGCGCCAGAAATAAAAATTTAAAAGATAAAAACGGATATGCTAAATTTTTTACTTTGCCGTACCCCAAACCTAAAATATGCGCGTATAAATCGAGTTGTGCAGACCGACTGACTTTACACTTTCTACGCTTTCTAAACGGCCTGAATTTATTGAATTAAGCTCTAGTAATAACAGGCGAATTCACAAAATCGCTTTTTGGTCATTAAAATCTACAGCCTTAAAATTGGCCTGGGGTACACTGCAGCCCCCAGCAGCATTCTTTTAGTTCTGGCTGTGAAATGGGATTATCTGGAATGTATAAAGAAAACGCAACCAAAGTGTTCTTCGGTATTACGAATTTCAACAAATCCCCCCGCAGAGTCAAATAAAGGTTGGGGTTCTAAGGCCCAAAGGTTAACTGATACATTTCCAGCTGCTGGATAACTTTAGAACAAAACAACATTTCATATACATACATACATATTTAGATGCTGAAATGGTAACATTTTGAAAATCGTTTTATCAAAAATAATTATACAAAGAAAAACAAGCCAAAGATATAAGACAAATATGTATATGTATTTTGGAACGATTTTCCGTCATTCCTTGTCAAATTTCATTTGAGGACAAACCGGTTTCGGCGTTTTTACATCTTCAGTGTCATTTGTCTCCAAACTAAATTTGACAAGGGATGACGAAAAATCGTTCCAAAATACATCACACTCCTACCCTGTCGGAAACATCAATAACGAAAATGAGAAATAGACAAACCTCTTTAAAGGTGTTCCATATGGTCACTCAACTAATACTTTCCACAATTCTTTTTATTGATATGCCTATTTGTTTTATGAATATACATTAGGGCGGACCAATTTTTTTTTTTTTTAATATGCGCGTATAGCATAGGAGGAGTCGAAGTGTAATTCTAAGCAAATTTGCCGAAGAAACCATGGGTCTAAAATCAATTTGGAGTTTGCCAAATTGCGAAAATAGGTTGCGAAGAAAATGGGAAAATTTTCAATGCTGCGCCCTCTGAAAAAGATAAGTGTAGAAATGGATTCTTCATACCAAAAAATCTCTTATAGCATGTTTTTGTACAAAATTCAAGCACTTTTTTACGACACTACAGCACAATGCTAAGAAACCTATTTCCGCAATTTGGCAAACTCTAAATAGATTTTAGACCCATGGTTTTTCGGTAAATTTGCTTAGAATTACATGTTGAATCCTTCTGTGCTATATGTATACCATGTTGCTCGCGTTGTTCGCGGAATGGCTGAGTGAACAGAGCACTAGATTGCCACTGGGGATCCGAGTTCGAGTCCTCGGGCTCGATTTTTTTTAAATGATTTTTTATTTTGTTTAAATTCTTTTTTAAACAATCTGAAGACTTTAATGTTTTAAAAACACAACATTTTTATTCATCGAATTTTTATGATATTAACGAACTTACGTTTAATTCATAATGAAATGGTTGTTACAATAAATATTTCCTCGCTTCAGTTTCCCGGCCTAAGAGATTTTGGCGAAGTTCAACAAAGCACGCCAGTCGTTTCTTTTCTGTGCCAACTGGCGCCAATTGGAAATGCGAAGTGAAGCCAAGTCCTTCTCCACCTGGTCTTTCCATCTCAGTGGGGGACTTCCTCTTCCTCTGCTACCACCAGCGGGTTCCGAGTTGAATACTTTCAGAGCGTCGGTGTCCATTCGAACGATATGACCAAGCCAGCGGAGCCGATGTATTTTAATTCCCTGCACTATGTCCATGTCGTTGTAAAGCTCATACAGCTCATAGTTCCTTCGTCTGCGGTACTCGCCGTCGCCAACGCGTAAAGGCCCGTAAATCTTCCGCAAAGTCTTTCTATCGAATACTCCAACAGCCGCCTCATCGGATGTTGTCATTGTCCATGCTTCTGCGCCATATACCAGCACGGGCATGATGAGTGACTCATTGTCGCTTCCAATGACAGCTGCTATCCCTTACGAGTCCGGACTAGTCAGAAATAGTCAGAATCAGTCAGATTTTACTGGAACTCGATCCCGTACTCGGTTCCATGATACAAATATTTATAAGGTACAATCGCTGAGAGCCAGCTTTCGGAATTTTGACGTTTGATAGCATTTTCAAAATTTCTCTTGCCGTCATTTCATTTGTTTGTTTTTATTTTCACTCAAACCAAATAAATATATTTTGAGAAACGGGAAGAAAGAAAGCCCGCTTTGCGAAGTAGTACGAAATTTGGTACTATTTTTCATATGAAATTTTGCATATAAATAGTTACAAACGGTATATTATGATAAGCTAAATTCGCGAAAGTAGTATATATAACGTAGTACTTATGCAATAAATGGTAATTTAGTTTATTAAACACAATGTCCTATAATTATAGTCAAACTTCCAAAACCAAAAAAATTAGTGGTGACCCCGAGTCGTTACAACATGACGGAATCGACAAAAGGGCGCATCGACGGATGGGGAGAATATTTCATAGAACAAAATGCCAACTAAAGATGTGGAGCTTGTATCGCAATGCAAGCTGCGACCGTTCTGAACTGAGATGCCAGACAAATGGTTTCTACAAATTGAGGCCACCTTTCAGTCGTACAAGACCACATCTTATGTCGGTAAATATAATCTGGTCCTCTCAGCAATTTGCAGCGATGCTTTAAAGCGCAGCTGCGGATGTTTTAAAAACCTTACCAACTCATGACCGATATATTAACCTCAAAAGTCAACTACTGTCACGTTTTACTGATTCTGCCGACCCACATAGGGTATTTGGCTGATTTAGGCGGCCAAAATTATTTTTATGAATATTTCAACTCGAAATGTTCAGAAAAGACGTGTTTTGACATTTAGAATTGTAAATGTTTAAAATCAAGTAAAGGAAGGGGAGGACGTCCCATTATTCCACCAAAACAAGAAACTTAGGAAGACGCATACTTACGTGTTCGTATCTAGGTTGGAAGATTAACAGAGTTGCCACCTATTAAAAATTTTCTTCTATTAAGTTAAATGCATTGCTGCAATATGGGCATCGGAAATGGTTTTGAAAACGCTTTATTTTTAGCAACCTCCCAGGGTGGTCACCGGTTTAAAAAATCAGATTCCACTTTAAATTAGGGAATTAGATAATTCAAATATGTATCACAGTAAAAGTAAGAAAATGTAATAAAACTACATTTTTGTAATAATTACAGTAATATAACAGTCTTATTTATTGTTAAATGAATGTTGTAAGTATTAACTTGGAGTAAATTAGGGTCCACAATTACTGAAACATCGGAGTTTTCGTATTTTAAACGTATTGCTTTTCCATGCCAAGATAATTAAGTGCACCGAGTTTGGTATAAATTTATACAAATTGACAGCATCGCGACAATTGTGCACCCTACGTCGAATTTGTTCAAAAGCAAGTCAGACGCATTCTAAGCTAACCTGTTGAAGGATTACATAGAGATCACACTACGTGATGCTGCACCAAATGTCGATAGTGAAACAACCGTACACCACATTGTCACCAATGGTCCCCCAGTCCACGAGGGGCAC
>NW_023460892.1:29620-30910 GCF_013731165.1 Rhagoletis pomonella | reverse complement strand
TGTACATATATGTAAATAAGTAATGTAAATTATGTTTTAGTAGTTTCTATTTGAAATATTAATAACTTTCATTAAGTTGCCTTTACACGGGTCGATATTCTACACAATTTTTTCGTTCGTAAATGGTAATTCAACCATAAAATATATATGTTTTGATTCTGAGTTTTCGATTTCTGAGTTATCTCAGCTTTGCAAATATTCAAGAATATATTGCAAATTGGTGCGATTTTAACGATTGCGATTGGACTTATGTTAAAAATCGTATATCAAAGTATAGTAGAAAAATAAATACCTGGGATCAATTTTACTAAGGTTCATTCTGGCGCGTTGTGGGCTGGTGATAGTACTCTTGCTTTTGGGCGGGGCACCTGTGCCGTTTAAGTTAATACTAGAATTGCTTAGATTTTTTGTGCTTATCGGACTACCTCCCCAGCGAAATTGGTTAGCAGCACTGTGTGAATAAAAAAATCTTGGTAATATTGTACATATTGGTAATGTTCTAATACATATCATACCTGCTTCTCTCACGGCTCGTTGTGGTGCCATTCAAATTTAAACACGTCGATTCTGCGATAGGATTAGGCAAATGCGTCATATTTAAGCTGAACCGTCTATCCATTGTAATATTCTTGTCCATGACAACGCTCGGTAAACCAGTTTTTATGCTCCAAATAAAATTGCGATATTCCTGGGGCGCGCCACTCTGCGCTTTCAATACTCAGCCAAAGCCAGATAAACAGAACTCGATGAAATAGGCTATTTATGGCGCAAATTACGAAATATCCAATATTAAAGAGATATGTGTCCGTTTTACTACGTTTACATCGAATTTCAACTATTTTTTCCCAATTATTTCGCAAAAATTCGAAAAACTTCACACAACGTGATGGCCATTGACAAGTTGTCAAATAAGAAAGCGTGTGGCATTGCCAACGTTGGAATTAAAAAAAAAGGGTTACCAATCCTTATGATTAGGTAAAGAGATGCCATGCAGAAAAAGATCAAGTTGGGTGATTTTGCAAACAACAATTGCGTTGCAGCATCGGTGGTGAGCGGTTGACTCTTGTGGATAGCGGATAGCAGCGGATTTTTATACAAGTGCAGTGGTGACGGTAGTTTTGCTAATTTAAAACTTTTGTATTTAAATTTTTGGTTCAAGTTTATACGATCAGATTTTTGTGTTTTCTGACGTGTGTATTAATTTTGAGTGGTTCCTGGTAGCTGCAGCTTCCTGAGCGTTGCTTTTTTGTGCTGTTTGGGTGAGTTTCTTGTGGCGAAAAATTTTCATAC
>NW_023460892.1:28245-29520 GCF_013731165.1 Rhagoletis pomonella | reverse complement strand
TTTTGTAAGCTGTGAATTTTGACATGTCTTCTAAATATTAATGTATTGGGTACAAGGAAATTAATTATATAACCGTTTTTAAATAAAATCTTAAAATATCAATAGGGTGTTCGATGAACGCGCAAAGGTATTCTAGTTCAGGAAAATGCGTTCGATAAGGATTTTTCTTGCACTCTTCTTGCACCCCACTTTTTTACATTTTCAGTACACACATCACATCGAATAGACCATGCGTCAGTAGGCAACTATTTGGATGTTTTTAAGTGTAGTTTTGCATCTTGATCTTTTTCTGCATGGCATCTCTTTACTTAATCACCTTACCTTTTTTTTTAAATTCCAACGTTGGCAATGCCACACGCTTTCTTATTTGACAACTTGTCAATGGCCATCACGTTGTGTGAAGTTTTTCGAATTTTTGCGAAATAATTGGGAAAAAATAGTTGAAATTCGATGTAAACGTAGTAAAACGGACACATTTCTCTTTAATATTGGATACTTCGTAATTTGCGCCATAAATAGCCTATTTCATCGAGTTCTGTTTGTCTGACTTTGGCTGAGTATTGAAAGCGCAGAGTGGCGCGCCCCAGGAATATCGCAATTTTATTTGGAGCATAAAAACTGGTTTACCGATCGTTGTCATGGACAAGAATATTACAATGGACAGACGGTTCAGCTTAAATATGACGCATTTGCCTAATCCTATCGCAGAATCGACGTGTTTAAATTTGAATGGCACCACAACGAGCCGTGAGAGAAGCAGGTATGATATTTATTAGAACATTACCAATATGTACAATTTTACCAAGATTTTTTTATTCACACAGTGCTGCTAACCAATTTCGCTGGGGAGGTAGTCCGATAAGCACAAAAAATCTAAGCAATTCTAGTATTAACTTAAACGGCACAGGTGCCCCGCCCAAAAGCAAGAGTACTATCACCAGTCCACAACGCGCCAGAATGAACCTTAGTAAAATTGATCCCAGGTATTTATTTTTCTACTATACTTGAATATACGATTTTTAACATAAGTCCAATCGCAATCGTTAAAATCGCACCAATTTGCAATATATTCTTGAATATTTGCAAAGCTGAGATAACTCAGAAATCGAAAACTAAGAATCAAAGCATATATATTTTATGGTTGAATTACCATTTACGGACGAAAAAATTGTCTAGAATATCGACCTGTGTAAAGGCAACTTAATGAAAGTTATTAATATTTCAAATCGAAACTACTAAAACATAATTTACATTACTTATTTACATATATGTACA
>NW_023460892.1:21192-28145 GCF_013731165.1 Rhagoletis pomonella | reverse complement strand
GAAACTACTAAAACATAATTTACATTACTTATTTACATATATGTACAATAGCACTGGCTATAAAGCGTGAAACTAAACCTTCACTTCACTTCAGAATATATGCAGACGTTCAAAGTCGTGGATTAGTATCACGAATTGTACAATATCATGAGAATGGTTCGCGGCTAAACCGAAGTATGTCGGCAAGTAATCTATATGGCAAAAACGGACATTCTTCAATAGCGCAACTTCAAAAAAGTGAGTTGCCCTATAGAGCAACACAGCAGAATGTACTGATGACGCGAATTGCACCACCTAGTAAGTTTTAAAAACGCAACTAGATATTAAATACAAGTTTTTTAAATTACTATTTCCAAAATTTTTAGAGAAATCGGTTTTCTATGGGAATACACTTTCAAGTTTACTGCGTTCAAATTCTGTAATTAGCTTACAAAAGAGTGATGAGGAGCTATCTTGTGAAAATAGACCTATATTGCATCCACCGCCAACAGAAAGTGATCTCGCCCCAACTCGAAGTGTCCTGGACGTTCTAAAAGAGATCTCACGTAAACGCATTAACAGTGATGTAAGTTTTGAGCTGCATATAGGGTGTTTTCAACGAGTTTTTTAAGTCAATATTTTACAGGAATCAGATGGTATACATGACACTAACAAAAAATATTGTAACCGGGATTGCAACGATGCTCCATATGAACAGTCAGTTATCCCTACTGATTTACGCAACATAGGTTTGGTTGTGCCAACTATGACTGCTCCCGCGCAGAGCTATAAACGTCAAAGAGAGCACATGGTAACTCCACAACAGCACTCACTACAATATGCACAGAACAGCGTTGCAAGTGCGACAACAATTACTAGTCCAAATCCTGCAATGCAATCTCAGCGGTCACCAGAGCAAATTGCGAAAAAGCGCATCTGCAGTTACAACAATGACATTACCAGTTCACTTAGCTCAAGCCTCATACACGCAAACAAAAGGAAATTTTACGAGAAACAGCGTTCACCAATCAATAGTTCACCGCCATCTCGTGGAGAGGAGTACGAAACACAGAAAACAAAGATTCTACGTCAACAATCCGACTTGCGCTTCCAGCAATTAACAAAGAGTCTGAGTTGTAACACGCCAATAACGCCTATACCAACGACTCCATTATCTCAGAGCGATGCTATGCCTGCAATTACGAAGAGTTCAGAGCACAAAACTGAGGCATCTTCTATAACAACAGAAGCGGTAAAACGCACCGTCTCAGAACCGCCCCTGGCAACTAGACAAGTACAGTACAGTAAACCACAGAAGCCTAAAATAACGCTTTTCAATCGAGACTACAATGTATCATCGAGTTCGAATAATGTAAATGGTATTAATGAACAGAGTGTTGAAAACAGCACTGATTTAGATGACGGCGAATGCGCTGATATACAGTTCGTGAAACCGAAAAAGAGTACTGCTATTGTCAATAAAAAGAACCCATTGATTGAGCGAACCCAGAAGTCGAAACTGGCTATGATGCTAAGTGGCCTTCGCGGAGAAATTTATCAGGGTGAGGAAGGCTATGACCAAGTGGATAAAATATCCAATAAACCGCAAGGTAAAAATGCAAAACAAAGCTATAGTATTGCCAATGATGAGATCTCTAACGGCAAAGTGGCCACGACCGCAAGCACAAAGTCGTCTACAACCACTACTCCCGCATCCACTAATTTCGTTATGAAAACTCCAACGCCAGCTGCAACAAGTTCTGGCGCGCCTGGCTTGACCACTTCTGCAGACAAGACATCCGCAAACTCGACTCCAAAGGCAACGACCAGTGCCACTTCAGCTTCGTCCACACCGACAACAATCACGTCTCCCAGTCTTGGAGGCTTCAAATTAACAACTTCAGCTGTCACAGTCAGTAGCGCATCTACAACAAACGCTTCGCCAACTGCAACTGCTTCGCCTCCAAAAACGACTTCACCTTTAGTCGGCTTGAAACTAACACCTCAGAAGACGGCACTTAACTTTGGTGTTAATACAAGCACTGCAGCACCAAATTTCAACTTCGGCGCCACTTCCGCAACATCTACCAGCAGCATCAAATCTGTTGAGGGCACAATAGCAACAGGTGTCGGCGCTGTACCTCAGCTACAAGGATTTTCTTTCGGTTCAACAGCAAAATGCAACACATCCGCACCTGTTGCAACAACTGCAACTTTAACCACTGCTGCAGTAACCGCAGCTACTACAGTCACATCAGCGAGTAATATTGGCGGATTTAATTTCGGATCAACTCAAAAACCTGCAGTTTCAGCAGCTTCAACAGCAGTAAATGCGGCAGCGCCAACAACTACTGCCGCGCCTACCTTTGGTAGCTTTGCCATTACTGCGGCTTCTACATCCACTTCAGCAAGTACAGCAACAAATAAGCCCGTTTTCGCTTTTGGCGGTGCACCCACTAACACATCCACTGCTGTGGTGAAGCCCAGTTTCAACTTTGGCGGAAGCGTGACACCAGCAGCCACAACGGCAGCTCCCGTTTTTGCTGCGGTTGCTACCAGCACATTCACTTTTGGCACCAATACTAATTCATCAACTGCAGCCGCAGACGCATCTTCTACTGCCACGAGTCAAGCAACCACAACTGCTGCGCAACCGCCAATGGTGTTTGGCAGCGGACCAGCAAACAGTGCATTTACCATTCCGACAACGTCAACTGCCCAGCCCTTCGCTTTTGGCGGCGCCGCTTCAACAGCTCAAAGTGCCATGCCGACAGCACCGAAGTTCTCATTTGGTAGTGCTGTTCCAGTCGCAACAAGCACAGAAGCACCTGCAACAGCAGCAACAAATCTTTTCGCTTTTGGTGGTCAGAAATCCATTGCAGTAACCACCACCGCAACTGCCACAGCTGCCACTCCCTTCGCTTTTGGCGCGAGTACACAAATCAGTGCGACAACAGTGACTACAACAAGCTCGAGCAGCAATAAGCCTGTTTTCAGCTTCGGTGGCGCTGGAGAGAACGCTGCTAACCCACTTGGCGTCGCAGGGAAGAATAACTCTTCCAGCGGCAATTTATTCGCATTCGGTGGCACTTCTACGACAAGTGAGAACAAATTATTCGGCAACAATACTGCAGGTGCCATCAATCCCACTTCCACCCAAACGGGTGCATTCACGTTTGGTGCCCAAGCTGGCACTCCAGCCTTCGGTGCGGCCGGTGCGACTCCCACAGCATCTGCATTCGGAGTAACTAATGCGCCGTCTACAACACCCTTCGCATTTGGTGCCACCAACGTCAATAAGCCAGCGGTAGCGTCTTCTGCACCACCGACCACCAGGAGCAACTCTGGCGGATTCAGCTTTGGCACAGCTACCGCTGCTGCAGCCAACGCAGGCAACACGAAATCGACCAATATATTCGGATCTGCATCAACTGGCCTTACTAATCAAGCAGCGCCAACAGCCAACACAGGCATAGCGAAACCTGCATTTAACTTTGGTGGGGCACCCACAAATACCAACGATGCCGCAAAGTCTATATTTGGTGGAGCTGCAACAAACGCAGCCAGCAACACGAGCAGTACAAATACATTTGGTGCACTTGCAGCTGCCAACAGCAATCCAGGTAACAAAACATTCAGCTTCGGCAGCAGTGGGGCCACAAGCAACAACCCTTCATCAAATCCCTTCGCCGCTGCAGCAAGTAAACCGGCTTCTGGTGGCTTTTCTTTCAACGCCAGCACGACAGGCAGTAAACAGGCGGTCGCTGCTTCAACATTAGCTTCCAATTCCACCACACCGTTCGCATTTGGTGGTACATCGAACGGTGGCGCAGCTGCATCCTCAACGGCAGCTCCATTTAGTTTTGGTGGCGCTAATATGGCTGCAACAGCAAACAAAACGTTCACTTTTGGCAGCAGCAACACTGCCTCGGTTGCTCCGGCAGTAAATGCTAGTAGCATTTTCGGAGGTGGTGCACAGAGCGCACAGCAAACTTCTGTGGCCCCATTTAGTTTTTCAGCTGGTACCTCGAGTGGTGTCACCCCAGTGCCAGGCGCGGCACCCACAGTTGCTGCAAATATATTTGCACCGCCTGCAGCGCCTGCTGCAGTCAGCGGTGCTGCAGGAGATCGACCCATACGCCGGGCAACACGGCGCCTTCAAAAAACTTAACCGTTATAAGGACAATTTTGACTTTGACTTTGTAAATGACAATAGGATCTTTGTTATACGATCTTAAGTTTAAAAAAAAATAAATATTTTTTGTTTCACAAGATTTATTTAAATATTGGAACCCAAAATTATCTAAGTGGACAATGATTTGTTATTACTCGACTGCGGTTAATAAGTTAAAAAAGTAAGCCGTCTGCATACTTTTACAGGAAGTTAGTTTAAACAATATGAAAACAATTGTAAACCTCAAAGAAACTCAATAAATGCTAATACATAAATGGACAACTAAAAGCAGTGATTTCATTCGAAATTTCTATACGGGTGGAGTATGAGAATATCATAAGTGGTTACGCTCCACATAGCCGATAACTTAAACACATGAATTTGAAGGTTTTATCGTTCCCACGACAGTCGGGTCTACGTAACCGGAACGGAACCCAGACCTTGTCAATCCAGCTCACTCCCCAAAAACTCTTTGGGGACTTTTTTATGCTGTTATAACACGGTTTTTATGGGTTGAATATGTGGTGAGTGCTTCTCTGATAGTACAAGAACTTTTATATTTGTATATCAGTAGTGTTATAACAAATAAAATACATCGATAATACAATTAATAAATACTTATATAGATGGGTAAGGTAAACGTAGGCCTATAAATATGTACTTATAAATATTTAATATAATAATAAACACATTGTACAAGAAAAAAGCCAATAAGCCCACTTCAGCCATTGAGGCGGTGACAATGGCATAGTCTAATAATTATCGCTGGAAATGTATTTTAACATTGTTTTGGTATGTTTGAATTGTATGCCCTCAGTGGCGTTTAAAACCTCATTTATGAAACTTTCCGAATTATGTATAGTCGTACCGCCAAGTATTACTTTGTAACCTACATTATTAAGCTGGTGTACTGCCAGAGCTTCTTCGTATGTTGCGCCACCAATTATGAAAACCACCACCTCTTGCGGCGGACGTCGGAATGGCACAAGCTCAGAGTTAATCGCTGGATACATTGGATCTAGTTCACGACCTTTAAACACTTCCTCTAATGTTTCTTTGAGTAGCGGAGTGTGTTGTGTAAAAACATTTTCGACGCCTTTAAGTCCCTGCAAAATATATATGTATATTTTTTAATCAATTTCCTTCGTTCCTTAATTATTTGTCAAACCTTTATTAAATTACGCGTCAGCTTGACTGCATCGGAAATGCGTACTAAATTAAAAATCTCTCCTTGTCGCATGTGAGTGCCTGCATACTCAATTAAACTGGGCACAATGGCCGTGCGTCCACCACGCGTTTTGATAATTTGCAACAAGCTGCACGTATCGCAATTGGCATGCCGCTCATATCGCAGCGCATAGAGCGCAACTAATTTGATGGCATCGTCCACTGAAATGCGTTCATCGGCTATAATTTTGCGTATACGCTGTAGCTGTGCTGAATGTTCTGCTTTGCATGCAATTTCCTGTTCCAACTCGGATACCTCAAAGAGATTGCGCTTCGAAGTAAGCGATGATAACTCACCCATTATGCAAAGATGTTTTTGCACGGTGCCCGACATTTTTTTAAATTGGGGATACGTTTCAATGAAATTTTTCATATCAGCAATACTTTCAACTTTTTTCTGATCTTTAGCTTTTCGTTGGAATTCCTCCATTAAATTTTTGATTGTCGAGCCGATTTCACCAAAGTTGGCGTACATATTTTTTCCATAAAACTCGTCCTGATCACCAGACAAAACTAACTCCTTATAGTCCTTCGGTATGCCAGGTGTGTTGGAGAGGTCAACACGATTATTGTGTATGCATAAAAGTTCATGCACCATTGCCTGATACGTCCACTGATGCAACAAGGGCGTAACCGGATCGTCACGTCGATCGAGTATAAGCAGCAGCGGCGGAGCCGCGCCGTTCTCATGAGTACGCGAGAAGTCGAAAAGGCTTGACTCTTTGCAAATTTGTTCGTATATTTGTTTTGCTAAAGTTTGCGCCACTGCCGAGCCGGCACGATAGCGTATAACCGGATTGAGCTTCAGCGATAGTAACACAGCCAATACGCCCTGTACAGTGCGGCCGAGTGCCTCAGGCAACCAATTAAGACGATACATGCTGCAGTTTATATTGAGCGAAAACAAATTCGGATTGACGCAAAGATAGTCAGCGTATACTTCTTTCACCTCGCGTACTGACTCACTTTCATCGCATTCCGCTAGGTATTTGATATCGGTCCGCGGAATGATGTTACTGAAATCTTACAAACAAATTTTAAGTTTTTCCCTTGGAATCTATAAATTGTTTACTTACAAATAAAATATGAGCCATACTTTGGGCTACGGAGCTCATCAGCCAGAAGTTGCACATTTTGTTTAGTGGGCCTAATGAATACGATGCATTTAAGGTTCTTCATACGCTCATTGGAACGCCCCGAATCTAACCGCTCAAACAAGTACACTTCCCGTTGTAGCATATCCGATTGGCTGAATGCCATTGATATAATACTGGTCTGCAGGTAATATTCATCTTAATTAAGCATATGCAAGTTTTTATAAATCAAGAAATAAATACATGTACATACTGTATCTTTGTCTAGCAATATCGTCTTCATTCCTGGTCCCGATTCGTTACACATTTTCTCCACATACAACTTTATGGATGTAATTAAATTCATTTTGGTTAATTTTAAACTGGGATGCGTATTTTTCTAATGCAATTTTTCTGCCTTATCAAAAGGAAAAAAAACTGAACAAATCTTTTCAAGGAATATTGCCACGCTCTCAAAACTGGGTTTAAAAAATAAAAAA
>NW_023460892.1:20912-21182 GCF_013731165.1 Rhagoletis pomonella | reverse complement strand
TCGTTTTGCTATTGTTATTTGTGTAGGTCATAAAATGTGGAAAATTTAATTAAAACTTAAGTAAAACTTCAATTTCATTGAAACTAACAGTTTTCACTCGTAGATTAAGTTACTGCAAAGTGTGGTGATTTATTTATAACTACATAGAAAGGAGCAAATACTTATAATAATAAAATAATGCCGTGCTGGCAGGTCTTACATTACATCTTCAACAAATGAGAAGCTCTTGAAAGTTTACCAATTGCATATCCAATATAATCGAGAAGAGCC
>NW_023460892.1:17801-20812 GCF_013731165.1 Rhagoletis pomonella | reverse complement strand
GAAGTTTGTGATGTTTAATTTTATGATGAAAAATAATCGTTTTTTTTCTAATTTTTTTCAATCATTTTGGCCGTAACGCTCGTATATTAAAAAAAAAAAATCCGTGTCGCAGTATCTCTCTTAAAAAATAAAAGCATTTTTCACAGTACAGTATTTTTTATAGTTTTTCGATTAAATACAAAAAAAAAAAATAATATACGATCTAACAAAAGCCATGTAAGTCCAAATTTCTAACTTTGTACAGCAATTAGACAATTACACTCGGGGGTTTGCCATTGCCTGCGGATGAGCGACTGCTATTAGAAAAAAACTTTTTTTTCTGATGTTGGGTTGAACCGGCTTGAACCCAGGACCTGTGGAATGGTAGTGCGCCCTACTGCTAACCACTACACCACAGCGGCCACCAGATCGGAAATATAGAAATCCAATTTTAATGGTTAAATTATGGTTTTTATTAAAAATATCATAGCCGTTGCGGTGTTTGCCCTCCGAGCAAAGCTCGGTCACTCAGGTATTAAAAATTGACAAAACAATAAATTTCCAAAACAACAATAGCGTAATTCATGAAAATATGGTTCATTCTATAATAGGTTTGTTCCACAAGCTACTTGTAGAAAAACTCGAGCAAAGTTCAAACTGTCAGTGTATATCAAATAAACTCTAAAACTTACGTGTGGAACGCATATGTGTAACTCGAAGTGACTTTGAGTAGCTTGTGGAACAAACCTAATGTACCCCATATTGATCAAAGTTTCCCACTTTATATAAAGTTCAAAAAAATTCAAAACATTAGTCATTTTTTTTATTCAAAATTTCTAGAAAATTTTTGAGTATGTAGTTTTTTATAGGCCATACAATTTCACTCTAATGAAGTGCAAGTTTCAAAAGGCTAAAAACCGTGTTGGTCTTTGAGCATTTTTTTTAGACTGCCTTTGCAATTTACAAAAACTGGCGTTGAATTTTTTAAATTTTGTTGGGGATTTGCTAAAATTTATGGGCTATAAAACTGCTTACTCAAAACTTTTCTAGAAATTCTGCATAAAAAGTTTAAAATTTTGATGAAAATTTTAGCATTTTTTTAACTTTATATAAAGTGTGAAATTTTGATCTATGTGGTTTATATTATAGAATGAACTATTTTTTCTTAAATAATTGATGCAAAAAATTTTTCATAAAAATAATTGTGATTATTATATTTGAACAAGGTGTGCACTTTCATTTGTCGCCTAGTGTATATTATGTCGAATTTACCTTTAGACAATCAAATGAAAAAAAAATGTTATAACTACCACTGAGAACGATGCATGTGGAAACAGACTTATTAGACTATTATTTTTAACCGACTTCCAAAAAAGAAGGAGGTTATCAGATCGCCGGAATATATATACATATCAATTTTTTATATCGATAATTCTTTTTGCATCGGAAAGGCAGTGTCTCAAAGGTGGTCATACTAATCTGGTTTAGATCCGAATCATTGGATCATGAAAAAATTAACGGCACTCCTAAATTTGTATATGAGAATTGAAGTCAGTTTTGTTTTTGCTTAAAAATTACTTGTTAACTATTGAATTCGGACTTTTTTAATAACCAAGTTTCGATATCGATAATTTTTATAAATGGGTAAATTTTACTTTATTATTGCAATGGGCCCGGATTACATGTTTGCAAATCTTCTCACAATTTTTTGTAATGGGCGAATCTAGCCGCTTGTTAGTGGGTGTTATCTAATGTTCGACAGTTGAATTTGAGATTGCTTTATTGTAAATGACCCCACAAAGAGCGTGTTTACATTGGTTTAACCAATTTTTTGTTTGTTTTTATTTTGCTCAGCATTGTGTGTACATTCGAACTTCGAAGAAGCTGTTTTACAATTTTTTGGGAGCTCAACTCCGCCATTTAATATAAAAATTAATTATGAAATGACGCAGGGAATACGCGGGATAAATCTTTTCACAATTCTCATTAAAGAATATTAAGAGTTTACCAATTATTTCTATGCATTTTTTTTTGCCAATGCAAACATTTATTTATATACGTGTAGTTAAGGCGGACATCGGGACTAATAGTTCTTGGAAAAAATTTGTTTGGGCTGAGAATGTTGTATTCTCTACATCGTAATACAAAAACCCAAATCCCAAGTCTAGGGTAATTATACGGTCAAAAATATTTCACTAGGGCTGTTCAAAATGTTGTGGAAATGGTCTTGAATTTGCAGTTGGCGATGCATTTGCAAATTTCATGCTTGCTGCCATTGCGAAATGTGTGCACTTGTGAATTGGCAAATGCATCCAATATGCAAATGCAAGAGCATATGCACAAGATCCTGAACAGCCCTAGTGATTTCGAGAAACAAATTATGTACATCAAAATATTGATTGAATTATTGCTGGTAAATATGTATGCATATTATGGTCACTTTTGAGGTGCATGTGTGATTTGATACCTACAATATCTAAAAAATGTGCACAGTTTGAAATGATGGTTAATCAGTTGGTTACCACGTACCTACGAGTATCAGAGTTCTACTGCTAGTATAGTTCAGCATTAATAAACATACATACAATCAAACCAGTCAGGCCTACACTACGCAAAAAAAAACCGTGCACACCCTCATTCCGCGCCAGTTGAAGTCTTAATGAGTGGGGCTCGTGGAGGCGGTAAGCTTTTATTCTTTTACAGATCACGATGGGAGCTATCGAAATATGAACATACATATACATATATGCTTATTCTGCCTATTGCACTAAAAATAAAATATTTACGTCATTTTGAGGAAATATTAACATAACTTTAAAATGTGTACCAAAGAAAAATTCTTTTATTTGAGACCATCTGCGAATTGAACAATCATCAGACGAGGGTCTATAGGTTTGCTAACATAGGTAAATATAAATTAAGTAAATGTACATATATTCAATGACATCGAATAAATAGCATTTGAATTCGACTTACCTAGCAAACGGCTCTTCTCGATTATATTGGATATGCAATTGGTAAACTTTCAAGAG
>NW_023460892.1:1126-17701 GCF_013731165.1 Rhagoletis pomonella | reverse complement strand
CTCTTGAAAGTTTACCAATTGCATATCCAATATAATCGAGAAGAGCCATTTGCTAGGTAAGTCGAATTCAAACGCTATTTATTCGATGTCATTGATTATATGTACATTTACTTAATTTATATTTACCTATGTTAGCAAACCTATAGACCCTCGTCTGATGATTGTTCAATTCGCAGATGGTCTCAAATAAAAGAATTTTTCTTTGGTACATTTTTAAAGTTATGTTAATATTTCCTCAAAATGACGTAAATATTTTATTTTTAGTGCAATAGGCAGAATAAGCATATATGTATATGTATGTTCATATTTCGATAGCTCCCATCGTGATCTGTAAAAGAATAAAAGCTTACAACTGGCGTGGAATGAGGGTGTGCACAGGTTTTTTTTTGCGTAGTCTAGGCCTAACTGGTTTGATTGTATGTATGTTTATTAATGCTGAACTATACTAGCAGTAGAACTCTCATACTCGTAGGTACATGATAACCAACTGATTAATCATCATTTCAAACTGTGCACATTTCTTAGATATTGTAGGTATCAAATCATACATGCACCTCAAAAGTGACCATAATATGCATACATATTTACCAGCAATAATTCAATCAATATTTTGATGTACATAATTTGTTTCTCGAAATCACTAGGGCTGTTCAGGATCTTGTGCATATGCTCTTGCATTTGCATATTGGATGCATTTGCAAATTCACAACAATAAAATGCACACATTTTGCCATGTCAGCAAGCATGAAATTTGCAAATGCATCGCCAACTGCAAATTCAAGACCATTTCCACAACATTTTGAACAGCCCTAGTGAAATATTTTTAACCGTATATGTAATTACCCTAGACTTGGGATTTAGGTTTTTGTATTACGATGTAGAGAATACAACATTCTCATTTTTCTATGAAGAGCCCAAACAAATTTTTTTGCAAGAACTATTAGTCCCGATGCCCGCCTTAACTACACGTATTTATATAAATGTTTGCATTGGCAAAAAAAAAATGCATAGAAATAATTGGTAAACTCTTAATATTCTTTAATAAGAATTGTGAAAAATTTATCTCGCGTATTCCCTGCGAAATTTCCTAATTAACGGCGGCCTTCAACTAAAATTTGAAAATTACTACCAAAATGCGTTGCTTCGTAATAATAAATACATTGACTAAGCTTGTTAAACCTATGTTAAATTCAAGAATTAATTTTGATGTCAAGTTCATTAACTTTGGCCATTGACATACATAAAGGAGTCAGATACTGCAAGTCGAAGGATATAAAGCATGATTTACAACAAATCTCATTTCTCTATCAGGCCGATTCTGAACAGAAACTCCCTGGGAGTTTTCTCTTTTTTCCCTTTCCTCCTACCGTGAATAAAATTCCCTGGGGAATTTTTATATTAAATGGCGGAGTTGAGCTCTCAAAAAATTTTAAAACAGCTTCTTCGAAGTTCGAATTCCCCCCTTCCAAGTTTTCAGGGAAAATTCTACTCCCTGGTAGTTAATTATTGAAGGGTTTCTTTTTCGGGAGAAACTAATTCCCGGAGAACGAACTCCCCGGTAGTATTAAGAATTATGCTGAGCAAAATAAAAACAAAAAAAAATTGGTTAAACCAATGTAAACACGCTCTTTGATATCCAACAATTTGCTTAGGTTTATTTGTAAATCGTGCAGATTCAAAACAGATCAAAAGGGGCATGAAAACAGTACAATGGACGGCATGTAATCTGAGTGTTGTTTTCCAGACGCGTTGTTTTGTGCCTGGTTCCGACAAAAAAAAAATAAAAATCCTCGTGAATGTTTTATTATAATTGTGGGTCATTTTCAATAAAGTAATCTCAAAGTCAACTGTCGAACATTAGATAACACCCACTAACAAGCGGCTAGATTCGCCCATTACAAAAAATTGTGAGAAGATTTGCAAACATGTAATCCGGGCCCATTGCAATAATAAAGTAAAATTTACACATTTATAAAAAGTATCGAAATAAATAAACGTTATGGCATTTAATGTCAAAACTTTTAATAACAAACTTCGTTATATTGATTGATACTTTATATAAAGTTAAAAAAAAATGCTAAAATTTTCATCAAAATTTTAAACTTTGTATGTAGAATTTCTAGCACTTCATTAGAGTAAAATTGTATGGGCTATAAAAACCAACATACTCGAAAATTTTCTAGAAATTTTGAATAAAAAAATGACTAATGTTTTGAATTTTTTTGAACTTTATATA
Source organism: Rhagoletis pomonella (assembly GCF_013731165.1). Classification (NCBI taxonomy): domain Eukaryota; kingdom Metazoa; phylum Arthropoda; class Insecta; order Diptera; family Tephritidae; genus Rhagoletis; species Rhagoletis pomonella. Next base: position 15,465 of record NW_023460892.1, on the reverse strand, counting down.
AAGTGGGAAACTTTGATCAATATGGTTTATATTAGTTTGGTTCCACAAGCTACTCAAAGTCACTTCGAGTTACACATACGCGTTCCACAAGTAAGTTGTAGAGTTTATTTGATATACACTGACAGTTTGAACTTTGCTCGAGTTTTTCTACAAGTAGCTTGTGGAACAAACCTATTATAGAATGAACCATGTTTTCATAATTTTACTTTCATGAATTACGCTATTGTTGTTTTGGAAATTTATTGTTTTGTCAATTTTTAATACCTGAGTGACCGAGCTTTGCTCGGAGGGCATATACTTTTTAAAGCAAACACCGCAACGGCTATGATATTTTTAATAAAAACCATAACCATTAACCATTAAAATTGGATTTCTATATTTCCGATCTGGTGGCCGTTGTGGTGTAGTGGTTAGCAGTAGGGCGCACTACCATTCCACAGGTCCTGGGTTCAAGCCCGGTTTATTTTATTTATTTATTTATTTGTTACAGTCTTGCGACTTAAAAGTACAGATAGGTATTTTTAATATATAACAAAGTATGCGTATATGTAAGTTTAAATTTTCAATTACAAAGCTGTTTATGTTTCTAAAACTATCAAATAACCTATATAAATGTATATTGTCTAACTAGTTTGGTAGCTGGCGAGGCCTAGTCTCCAGTCTACCTTTAAATATGTACTATGTGCAGCAGGCGGAAAGACCTTGTTTCCGCTCCGCGTTGCTCACGAGTTGGTAGTCACGGTCGGAAAGGCCGAGTCTCCGATCCATGTTCCCGTCGTCATTAATATGCAAACCCTGACGCTGGATTCCGTGATGTGAGGCGGGCGGAAAGGCCTAGTTTCCGCTCCGCGTTATGGTCGGGCTGTTGGGCATAGTCGGAAGCTTTCGTATGCTAGATCATTTGCTGCTTGGTCGGATGGAAAGGCCTGGTTTCCATTCCGTTCCGTGCTCTCCTACCTAATAGCCAGAGTTTTACAGTGATCAAATAGTTGTCTTTTAAAAGCAACAAAGTTATCACAGTCTTTAACATGTGGCGGTAACTCATTAAAACACTTTAAACCTTTATAAAATATATTTTTTTTGTCTACCTCTGTTCTATAAAGTGGGAGTCTAAAGCAATTGTTTTCCCTGAGTATATATGAATGAGTTTCATTTATATACCGAAGATTGTCGCTCAGATAGTCTGGAAGTTTACCGTTCTTTATGTTGTATACGAATTTCATAGCATGATAGAAAACCTGTTGCTTAACACTCAACCAATTCATATCTGTGATCATCTCCTGTGTAGGTGTATCGTAACGCTTATTTAATATGAACCTCATAGCTCTATTTTGCATTTTTTGCAATTTCTCGATATTTGCGTCGCTTGCTAAGAAGAAGATTGTTGGGCAGTATATAAAATGTGGTTCTACTATAGATCTATAGACCAGGGTTTTATACCTTCTTCTCAGATACTTACAAGATCTTTTCATAAGACCAATTTTTTTCGCAATTTTGTTCACTGTATGCTCAACATGCTCATCAAATTTAAGTTTATTATCTATATATATACCCAGGTACTTAATGAGTTTAACTTCCTCAATTTCTTACTCTTTGATTTTTAAATTGTAACTGGTGGTTCCAAGATTAACTGCTCTAGTGAGGATCATAAACTGTGTCTTTTTTACATTCAACTTAAGTTTATTTAAACACAACCATTTGTACAAAGAATCCAAGTCTTCTTGCATTTTAGTCATCGCAGTCTGTAAGTTTCTGTCACTGATCGTTAACAGTGTATCATCAGCGAACAGTTTTAACTTACAGTGCTTGAGTGCCATATTTATGTCGTTAATGTAAATATTAAAAAGTACTGGGGCCAATACCGATCCCTGCGGCAACCCAATATTGACTGCCACTTTATTTGACACACTTGACTCGATTACAGTTTGTTGCATACGATCTGAGAGAAAGCTTCGAAACCAGTTAAGCTCCGTGTTTTCAATACCAATGCATTCGAGCTTTTTCAACATTCTTGCCCTGTCAATGGTCTCGAAAGCTCTTAAAAAGCTATTATTTGTCAATTTTGCTTTTTTGATCTTTATTTTTATTTCGACTTATTGGTTGGCTTATTAGTTTAAATCGTTATTTTTCACACTATTAATCCAATAATGCAACTATTAACTTTACACTTTGCAATATTGTTATATTTTTTAACACCATAACCAGAGCGATAAAAAACACGTCCGTTCGCGATCGATATCTATTTATTATTTTAGAGTAAAAAGTTCGAAATTTAGTCTTGTATATAGCTTGAATCCTTGATTTTTATCGGTTAAAGTGCAATCCATACTATTGAATAAAAAAAAAGTATAAATAAATTTTAGTTGAAAAACTTTGTGGATAGTAAAAAAAATCACAAAATCTTTCCATAATAACTCCAAATGATATAGTTTCGCTGTTGCCTTTAGTTTCATCACTTTCACTTTTGGTTGAAGCGATAGAAAAAAAAACTAGTTTTTATTAAAATAACTAAAAAAAGTTATTGGTAGATATTTTCCAGAATTGGTAGATTTTTTTCAGTGGATGCTTAATATTTCTTTTCGCAGAGGCAACCCTGGCTGTGACACTTTTTTTGCCACTTTCGAAAAATTTGCAGCGGTAACACTGGCGCTACAACTTCGCAGTACCCATGCAAGAACGAAAGACGCAAGATCACGTAAGAACAAGAGTGAAAAAAGTCGATTTTTTTAGCGGGTTCTACGCCATCTTTTTTCACAGGAAAACGAGCGAAAAGTAAACAAAGCAAAGAAAACAACGAAAACCAAAATTAGCCAGAATTATTGTCAGCCACTTTAAACGCACAATTTAGGTAAAATGATGCAACAAAATGCTTTAAAATGTGTTGTCATGTTGCCATGTGCTTGTGATGTAAACAAACGCTCGGCTGACGAACCCGCTTTCGCAAACTTTTTTCTCAAAACCAGTTACAAATACAACGTCGAGTTCTTACGTGATCTTGTATTTTTGGTTCATGGCAGTACCTGGGTTCAAGGCGTGGTACAATAGTTGCGTTTGTTTACAAACTATAGAATTCGCTCTTAGAAAAAATTTACAAAAAAGTACGCGAACGCTATTCCAGTAATAATTTGCAAGTTTAATGAACAGCTGATAAATTGGTTGTTTATTCGCAGCATATTCCCAATAAAAAAATATATTTTATATTTAGATATGTTTATTTTGTGAACTTCCATAATAAAAACCCTCAAACAGTTTCCTTATTAGTTTAAATTTCATACAGCAACATGCGTTCAGCTGTTTTTCGTACTGGCAAACTTGCAACTTCAACTGTCTTTTTTTCGCTCTCTCAATTTCGCCTACTTTGCAACTTTTTGTGTACGAAAACGCCAAAACATGAAAATTCGTAAAAACTTTCTCTGGATTTTACTGGAAAACGAGTAAACAAACGCAACTTTTAATCAAAGCGAAGGTACACAACATGCGTTCGCCGGCAAATGCGCAATAGTAAATAAATTAAAAAATTGGTATGGCTAAGGACGTTCCGATACCATGAAAGTATCGATACCTACTCAAATGAGTTTACTCAAATCACTATTTCGTACTACTTATATTAGTGAACCGAATGTATCGATACCTACTTATCTCGATAACTTTTCATTCTTTTATATGCAACAAAGCGAAAGTAATTTTCAGGCGTTATCTGTGACATACCTTTTGCGACACCTGACTGGTAGATCGACCTATCTCGGCAGCCAGTTTGAAAACACCCTATCTGAGAAAACTTTTCAAAAGCACTCTATTCCAGAATTTGATTGAAAAACGCCTTATATCAGAAAACTTTTCAAGACCATACTCTTTCAGAATTCGGTACAAAAACGCCCTATCTCAGCTGCCGATTCAAAGCGCCCTATCTCAAATATTTTCAATATATTTTCAGTCGTGGTATCGATGTTTATTTGATCATTAGTAACATAGAAGTAATACGATTACTGAAACAAAAAATTAAACCTTTGAAAGGTTCCCACAAAACGTTAAGGCTACAAAGCATTGCTTGAACTTTTTAAAAATATATCCCCACTTTAGATTTTGGCGGTGCCATTGCTTAGATCAATTATTTTTCATAAAAGCGAAGCAATTATTTTGCATAGAAAAAATATGACCGAAAGATATGGCACTTCCTCAAATTGATTCAATACAATAATCATGATATTATAAAGAACACCGTAATCGAAATTTCACTCATTTTTAGCAGTTACGAATATTACGAAATTGTTTCCTCTATTATTGGCTTGGGTTACTCCGAACCTAGAAACTCAAACCTCGACAATCTTCATCGATTAAGTAAACGGCTTTTTTTAAATGTATGATCAATATTATTAGAAAACGGCATATTAAATTAAAAAGTATACATATAAATGTGTTTCAAAAACTAAGTAAGTACTCAAGAGCCTTCTCACGCTTCAATTTCTCCGCTACATATGCGTTCCGTTTAGCCATGTTCACCTTAACCCATGGATGTTTCATTACCTCTACGAGAGTTATGCGGCCATTATTCGATTTACGCAACAACTGAAATTGTGTTAAAATTTAATTAATCCCTTTCAAACAAACTTTATTAGGTACCTTAGAAATAAGATCTTTAGCTCCAGCACTCAAATGATTAGGATAATGAACTTCCAGTCGTCTAATTTTTTCGTAAGTTTTCTCATTATCATTCGATTCGAAGGGTGCACAACCCACCAAAAATTCATAACATAAAATACCTAAGCACCACTGGTCGACGGTGTGATCGTATATATGACCATCCACCATTTCTGGTGGCAAATAATCTAAAGTGCCGCACAGAGTCTTACGTCTGTTGCGAAAAGTCAAATTAGCTACATACATATAAAATGATTGCACAAAATAAGAGCAGAAACTTACTTGTTAGATAGTGTGTGTGCCGACCAACCAAAATCAGCTAATTTGACATCATCTGAAGATGTCAGCAATATATTTTCTGGCTTCAAATCACGGTGTATTACATTATTCAAATGACAATATTCAAGTGCATCAGCCACTTGGTATGTATACTTAGCGGCGCGTTGTTCCTCAAAACGTCGATGTGGGGAATTGCGTAAATGTTTGTACAATTCTCCTTCCGATGCAATTTCTAATGCAAGATAAATTCGACTTTCATCATGAAACCATGTGAGTAAACGCAAAATGTTTGGGTGCCTAAATTTATTATAAAGATGCCGTTGAATATCATTGGTCAACTTGATAAATGCATTTGCTTTACTCACTTCAGTCGAGTTTGTATTTCAATTTCCCTCAAAACTTGTCGCTGTACATTTCCCTTCTCAAGTTCAGCTTTAAACATTACCTTCATAGCTACTATATAATTAGAAGTGCGTTCGCGAGCTAGGTAGACGCGCCCGAATTTTCCACGTCCTAAGGGAGCGCCCATCTCAAAATCTCTGGTACTCCACTCGTAACTATAAAAAATTGTTATGATTTTGCTACAAAATATTGAAATCATTTTCACTTACGGGTGTCCATATGCGGGGTGCTGCATCATTTTAAGCGACATTGACTGAATGTGTTGTTGGTATTCTTCAGGCACTTCTTTTATCATCTTAGCTAAATCAGTTCTATTCGGGGGTTTCTTTTGTAGTTTTTGCATCTTGAAATACTTTTAAAACTATAAACTCTTGGGATTCTGGAATTAATTAAGAGCTTAATTAAATGTTTGCAAGCAAAATCGCGGACTATCGCGCTTTTTGCTTTTCCGTTTGTAAATTTCAAAATGAACGCAAATGTCAAAAGTGACATCCAGAGAACGTAAATTTAAGTTGTCAGTTTCTCCCAAAGTGCTGCCAAGTTTGTGTTTGAATTCAAGATCTGCAGAGCTGCAACGTCCAATAAATTTATATTTTATGCAAATTTTCGATATAAAATATTTAGTAAAAGATATTTGTCTAAATTATGGTCACATTGCGCCATAAACTCGAGTTTACGCTTTTGTGTTTATGAAGAACTGTCAAGCGTCCTCAATGTGGTGTTAAGAAACTCGGCGTTGTAGAGATCCTCAGCTGAAATGGGTCTGGCCAATTGAAGGAGTGCTGTCAAGCAGCGAAAAGCATTAAAAAAAAAAAAACTCGGAGTTTGATTTAACATTTATTTGTTCACATTTTCTTATTCACATTGCTAATGATATCATCCTTACAGTGGACTGAAATTGAAGCCTTTAATATAAATTAGTAAAACCAAAGGTAAATTTAAATAGATTTAGTTACTTGTTAAAAGAACTATATACGCAAGTGCACACTGCAAATATATCACACAAAATATACGTTATAAGTGGACTTTTCTATAAAAATTTGGTGGTAGAAGTGGAGATAATTTAACGAATTGCTTAAATACTATTAGTAACTACATTGTGATAGTGATCAATTCAGATAAAGGCCTCCCCAACTTCCTCACCAAGTTTCATGACGAAATTCCTTAGACTTTCGTAGAGATCTCGACTGGTTCAGTTTTGGAAAGCCAACCCGATTTATCATCCATTTAACACACTTTTCGTTGTTGGAACAACACTTCCAAGTTACCTTGTATTCGCTACACATTAAATGATTTTGGTCTCCTTTATTTCTTGTTGTTAGGTTTCTGTTATAATTTAATTACCGTTTTTAATAGTACGATGTTCTGATTTTATTACTATACTTGATGTTCTCATAACATAATTCTTTTAAGCTTCCAACTCCAAGGCAACACCAATCTTGTGACCACCAGCATTGAAGTTCTTGCCATCGATCAAGGCGGATAGACTGACTGTGATGCCGTCGCGTACCCGCTGTTGGTAGCCCAAACCAACTTGGCTGGCATTGTTCACCTTCGCGCGGACATTGATGTCATCGTCGATGAGGTACTTGCCTCCAAGTGCGAATGCGGTGTTGTTGCCACCAGATGTCCATGATAATTGGACGCCAACATCGAGTTTGGGAGTGCCCTTTTGGAAAATGGAGCCCGTAAATTGTTGGCCATCATTGCTGTAAACAAAGTAGAAACAATTGAAACAACTTAATTAAAAAGGCAAAGGTTGTAGAAACTTACACAGCTGTGTGGAGCACGAAGTCCTTGGCTGCATAGCCCAAGGCAAAGTTGTTGGTTTTCAAAGAGTTATTTTGGGTATCGAATGCAGTCTGGTAACCAGCCAACCAGCCTTCATAACCCAAAACAGCTGAAGCGTTAATCAGTGGACCATTCAGATCAACATTCACGTCCGAATCGACTTTAACATTTTCGTGACCGTAGGCAGCCTTGAACTTGCCAGTTTTGTTGCTTCAAAATATATAAGAAAGTTGTTTTCGTTAGTAAAGATGTCACGTTTTTACATGCAATGATTTTACTCACCCAGATTGAGGAGCGAATGTAGCTTCGAATGCAAGCTTCAACCCTTCCAGCAACTTGTCTTGGACCGACACTTCGGTGAACAAAGTGTTGTCTGTGTTCCATCTTTCGGTTAAACTCAAGCCATAGTCCTTAACTTTGTATTTTGTCTCCAAAGAACCGAAGACTTTTCCAGACTCCTGGTTGGAGTGACCGGCTGTGTTGAATTCAATGCCAGATGGAGTCTTGGTTTTACAATCCAACTTCCAGAGACCAAAGTGGTAGCCTTTGCTGAAGACGTCGCGGGCTTGTTTGCCAAGATCTGGGTATGATGGAGGAGCCATCTACAGATGAAAGCGAAGGCGAGTAGAAATAATGCAGGTATGTATAAAATTTATCTGCAGATCTAAAATATAGATACTTATACATACGATTTTTATTTAATTTTGTGTTATGAAAAAAAAAAATCAGTACTATAATTTTGATATTTCTGATGGAAAGACAGACAGAAAAGCACTCGTAAAAAGTAAATATTTCAGGAAGGTTTCGCAAAGGGTCCAGTTGGCAATTATTTTAACTAGGTGGCAAATACATATAAGCATTACAAAAAATATGTTTGCAGATTGAAAATGATGCACATGTACAATATGTATATGTATACCAAACTTACATACACATTAACATGACATAGCTCCTATCTGCAGGAACGTAAATAAATTATATATATAGCTTAATTTTTAACCCCCCTCCCCCCTCGGTGACCTGTATATATATAGTATATTTCCAGACTCCCCTCCCTCTACAACTTTCACGTAGTAATAAATTTCTTTCTAACAAAGCGTAAACAAAAATATTTGGCTTATATGTACTGTTACTCTCAAAATTGAGCGTACGCCTCTTTTTTGTTAATATTCGCAGTTTTACATGCTAAAATTTTTTTGTTAATTTTGTATTAAAATATGGCCTATATTTTAGGAAACCCCATTTAAATCCAAGAATGAAACAGTGTACGGAATTAAGAAAAATCTGCAAAGTTTCAACAAAATCGCGAACTCTTTAATGCGATTTTCTAAAAAGAATTCAGGTATGCTGCTAGCCCATCAAATTTTAATATAATACGTGCAAATTTCAAATGTCTAAAAAATTGCATTGATTTTTTTATATGGAAAAAGAAAATTGCAAAGGACAGTCAGCAAAAAAATTCTCAAAAATCAACGCGAATTTTTGACATTTGAAGCTCGCACATTATTATATTAAAATTAAATGGGCTATAAAACTGCATACCTGAATTCTTTTTAGATATTCTCATTAAAAAGTTCCCGATTTTGCTGAAACTTTACAGATTTATTTTCGTAGTTTCATTGGATTTAAAAGGGGTTTGCTAAAATATAAGCCATATTTTAATACAAAATTAACAAAAAGATTTTAGCAAGTAAAACATTGCGAATATTAGCAAAAAAAAAGTCTTACGTTCAATTTTGTGAGTAACAGTATGTATTTGTCTCTATTAATAAGACTCTTGCTTCGTGACGGCAAGAGTGCATGCGTACCTGTAATTACAAGTGGAAAAAATATTATCAAGATAAAACTTATGTCAAGATATATCGTAACTAAAACTTAATTTATAGAAACAAAAGTCCTGTGGGTTTAAAAAGCGCCAAACACTGCGCGCCATATTTGAATGGAGCTAAAAAAAAACCGCCAAAGTTCCTTAGAGGATATTGACCACGATATAAAAACCTAAGCCCCCCGCCCCTCATTGTGACCAAGCGTAGTATTTTTAAGATCACCCTCCCCCACTGAACGGAAAACGTAGTATGGGTACGTTCCCTTACCACGAAGTAAACAGCATGAACTCCACTGCAACCACACACAGTGATGAACGTTGAAGACCATATAAAGTAAACCACAAAGGTCGTTGAACGCTGCCGTCCAAACACATTTTATATAAATGTATTTGTGTTTTACAAAACACGAATGACGTTACAAAGTAGCCGGCAAACTTATATGTGTAAAGATTGATCACTGATGTTTCAATGTTGCCGCATCTGCGTGCGAACTCCAAGCGAAACCAATCAATTTGGGAATCCAAGAGAGAGTGAGAATGGAGAACGCTGAATCGATAGATATATAGGCGAATATATACGTTTGTTAAATGTACGGGGCGAAACTTTGATTGAGAGCAAATCGAGATACTTTTTGCGATCAATCATTGATCGCGCATGTTTCAATTAGCTTTTACTGAGAGTTTACCATAAACACCCCCCTGGGGCTATATAGTGTATGTACATACATATGTATGTAAATAAGAGGAATTACTTACATATTTATTTACATAGGTACATATGTACATAGAATATATAAAGTAATATTCAAACTGCATCTACCCCTAGAAATAACCTTACTGATTATTATATCTTATTCAACGAATTACCCAAGCTTAATTAATAGTAACTTAAAGTCACAGTAAAATTCAATGGCTTTAAAAAATATTTGATTCGCAGCTCAAGACTCCTAATCCTACAGCAAAATTTAAACGTGGTCCGGCAGTTGCATTTTGTGACTTGTTCAAATTTTTACGGCATTAATGAAATCACCATCGCCGTCACGTGTTCTACAACAAAACTTAAAAATACAGTTGGGGAAGAAATTAGGCAACCTTCGAACAACGTCAGCAGACAAGTCACCTGCCAGCATATGCTTCACGAAAGCCTCACAAAAGAATATTAAAATATATATTATTCCGAGTGTCCATATAAATGTGTCTATGTCCTACACATGTGTGTACATACTTTCATATACTACATAGTGTAGCAGCATAGCTGCACTCCTATACATGTATATATGTAAATATGTAAACGTAGTATATATAGCAACCACAAACCCATATGTATGTAAATAGCACATAATATTCTGTGTATATATTTCCCCCTAGTCAGTAAGCGTCATTCCCAGTTATAGTCTAGAAGTTTCTATTTCCCCTTTTTTATTCGGTAGCGTCCCTTCCAACCTTCCATAGATTGCATCAGCCTTTTAGCTTAAGCACATATTTGTACAGTCAAGAAGATTTATAATAAATTTGGCGATCAAACCTATCGGACGTGTCTATTTTATTTGCGTTTACAGTCTCAGAAGTGGGGTCGAATTCCCTTTCCTGAACGTGTGTGCCGGTAAAATACTGATTTTTTTTTTCTTTAAGATTTCAAGGACATACATATTTTCGCATAAATAAAACTAACTATAAAAACGTTGTGAATAAAAGTTAAGGTCGGTGTTATGCAGAAATTTTGTTTGGCAAACTGCGTGCAATTGTTGTTGCAGCAAACTCGGAGAGAGCGAGTTTGGCGACTCTCACAGCAAACTAATTTTGTTTGGTCAAACTGCATGAACCAAAAAGACAAGATCACGCGGGCAGGAGAGTAGCCCGTTAGAATCGCATTAAGGAAAAAAGTTGAACGATTTTGACATTAGCCGTTTATTTACATTTCTTCGTTGTTTACAATTTGGTGGTGGCTTTTTACTGCAATTTTCTTCATTTTCGCTTGTGACAACGTGTGTACACATAAGATAAAGAATAATTTAACACAACGGCATGATTTTTAGAAGAATTTGCATAATAAAAATGATTTTTCATGCGTTCAACAATTTCGCGGTTTTCTCCGTTCTCTTCGTTGTTTACTTCTTACAGCAAAAATGGCGTCGAGATTTCGGCAGCTAGAAAATAACTTTTTTCGTTCTTTCCGTCACGCGTGATCTTGTGTCTTTCGTTCATGGTCAAACTGCAGCAAATTCGGTGTTGTCATATACAAAAATTTTAAATTTTGCGCGTTATGTACATCTGAAATTTTCATTTCGTGTTGGCAATAGCCATGAAAACCATAATGAACGTGCAACCCTGTGCCAAACTCGACATAACCACCTCCGAGCAAACTAAGCAGCCGCCATTTAATTTGGCAAACAAAAGTTTGTCTGCATAACACCGACCTAAGTGAAGTGGTAGGCTTACGAAAGCGGCACGGCGAAAGACAGCCAAAACCAAAAGAAACAGAAAAAAAATACGAGTAAGCAAAGCCAATCGTGCAAAAGTAATTTGAAAGAAAAACAGTGCGAGCAAAGTGGAAAGTTCGTAAATAAAAAATAGTTCGGCAAACGAGTGGCAAAGACAAAAGAGTGTTAAAACAATACAAATAGGAACGAGATAGACAAAAGAGTGTATAACAGCAGACATATTAACATTCAGTAAATAAGGCAAAATGGAATCAATTTGTGCTAATGAATATACGGCTGTGCAGTTGCGCGCTTGGCTTCAGCAGTTAAATTTGCCAACAAGCGGCGCAAAAAATGCGTTGGTCATTCGGTTAAACGAAGTTCCAGTAGCCGAGCGTGGCCGGTGTCCGTTGGAAGCTGATGAAAGTTTTGAAATCGTGGCGTCGGGAAAAAATGCAGAAGTCACCCCTACTTTACAAGGAAAAAACAATAACAACAATGAATGCGATGGCAGCGCATGTGGCGGCGACGGTGATGTTGACAATGACGACTGTGATGAAAACACAATACAGCAAATACAACGAATGAAGCAAGAATTGGCAGTGCGAGAAAAGCAGGTGTTGGAGAAGGAGATACAAATTCTGCGACGTCTTGCAGAACTTAACGTGAATACAGTGAGCGTCAACGAAACAGCACCACTTCGTTCAGGGCAAGTTCCCATTGATATAATTTTGAATATAGTGCCTGAATATGATGGGCAATCAAGTGTTGACATCTGGTTAACTCAATTCAAAAGTGTATGCGATGCGTATGCAGTTGACGTCACAATTCAACGTGTCTTGCTACTTAACAAACTAAAGGGAAAGGCATTACAGTGGATACACTCTAAACCACACTTTGCGACGGAAGAGTTGGAATGTTTACTTGCGGAAATGAAAGAAGTGTTTGGTGCAAAGGAAAGCAAATTGCTGCTGCGTCATAAATTCGAGGCAAGGATGTGGAGAGCCGGTGAAGGCTTCGCGCAATATTACAATGAAAAGATATTGCTGTCAAATTCATTGCACTACGAAGATGATGAGTTACTAGGATACTTAATTGAGGGAATAACCGATGAGCAGCTACGCAACCAAGCTTATTTGCAGTGTTACGCCTCAAAGTCTCAGCTACTACAAGCATTCTCCAAAATAAGTTTGAAGCAGAATGCATCGAGAGTGGCGTCGAGGGGAACTGCAGCAGCTACAGCAACACAGATGAGTTACACGAAACGGTGTTATAACTGCAATTGTGTTGGTCACTTCGCCCCCGAGTGTAAGAAGCCAAAGAGGGAGAAAGGGGCATGCTATGCCTGTGGCAGCATGGAACATCGAGTTGCAGTGTGCCCAGATCGCAAAAACCGAGTCCAGCTGGTAGATGATAGCGAATACGTAAGATCTTTTATGTTTGTTATTAAGAACCAAGGTTATATATATTTTTCCTTAGAATGTCTCATAGATTCTGGAAGCCCAATCAGCTTTATCCGAAGATCAGCAGTATGCAATCAGTTAGATTTAAAGTTACTGAAAAATGAAAATGAATTATATTTTGGTCTAAATAAGTCAAAAGTGCAAACCTATGGAAAATTTTTGTGTTCGATTATAATAAACGATAAACATTTTGATATTAACTTTATTGTTGTTGCTGATGGGACAATGACCTATGAGGCTGTTCTAGGAAGAGATTTACTTAGAGAATGTAAGTACAGATTAGTAAGAGAGGAAGAAGAACAGAAGTGCGTTTCCAATAAAACCGCTTTGGATGGAAGAAATACTTACATTGCATCAGGAATTGATAGAAGACTTATAAAATGTCTAAGCGATGTAAGTTCTGAGAATTCAAATATTGAATATTGTAAAGATATGACTGAAAATAATTATGAAGTAGTAGGAGTAAAGTTTAAGGCAAATGAGTGTGAAGCGAACAAATACGAAGAAAGTACAAATGAATGTAAAAAGAATGCTACAAAGGTTAGAAATATGTCAGATGAGTGTAATTCAAATGAGCGTAAATTAGAAAGTAGAAATGAATGTAAAATAGATAAAAATATCGAAAAACTGAGTGAGGGTTGGAAAAATAAGTATGAAAAAGCACTTACTAATATAATTAACGCTACAAATGAATGCGTACAAAACAGCCAACAGTCAGGCGAAAAAGTAAATGGCTCGCAAATTGAAAACAAAGTTGATAAAGAATCACTCGAAAATGTTAATTTATTAAATGAACTACTGATGTTAGAGCCAAATGATGAAGGCGAAAAATTGTCGATAAAGATTGGTCAAAATTTAGACCATTTTTATAAGCAAAAATTTAATAAACTATTTGACAAATATTATTTGGAATCAAAGCGCCCCATTGAACCAAAGGTTAAGTGCGAAATGAAGTTGACTTTAGATAATGTGAAACCGTTCAACTGCCCACCGCGACGATTGTCATACGCTGAGAAAATCGAATTACAAAAGTTGTTAGACGAATATTTAGAAAAAAAGTATATACAACCGAGTGAGTCTGAATTCGTATCACCAATTGTATTGGTGCGAAAGAAGACAGGTGACATAAGAATGTGTGTTGACTATCGAACGCTTAATAAGGTTACAGTGAAGGATAATTATCCGATCCCGTTGATTGACGATTTAATAGATAGGTTAGCCAAAAAGAAATTTTTTACCAAATTGGACTTGAAAAATGGTTTCTTTCACGTTTTCATGCATTCAAATGCAGTAAAGTTTACATCGTTCATCACACCTTTAGGTCAGTTTGAATTTTTACGCATGCCGTTTGGCCTCAAAAATGCTCCGTCAACGCTTCAGCGTTTTGTTAACAAGATTTTCACAGACATGGTCATAGATAACAGGGTGATAATATATCTAGACGACATAATGATAGCTACCGAAGAGTTAGACAAACATTTAAAGATTTTACAAGAAGTTTTCCGAAGATTAGTAGATAAT
>NW_023460892.1:0-1026 GCF_013731165.1 Rhagoletis pomonella | reverse complement strand
ACTCGAAAATGTTAATTTATTAAATGAACTACTGATGTTAGAGCCAAGTGATGAAGACGAAAAATTGTCGATAAAGATTGGTCAAAATTTAGACCATTTTTATAAGCAAAAATTTAATAAACTATTTGACAAATATTATTTAGAATCAAAGCGTCCCATTGAACCAAAGGTTAAGTGCGAAATGAAGTTGACTTTAGATAATGTGAAACCGTTCAACTGCCCACCGCGACGATTGTCATACGCTGAGAAAATCGAATTACAAAAGTTGTTAGACGAATATTTAGAAAAAAAGTATATACAACCGAGTGAGTCTGAATTCGTATCACCAATTGTATTGGTGCGAAAGAAGACAGGTGACATAAGAATGTATGTTGACTATCGAACGCTTAATAAGGTTACAGCGAAGGATAATTATCCGATCCCGTTGATTGACGATTTAATAGATAGGTTAGCCAAAAAGAAATTTTTTACCAAATTGGACTTGAAAAATGGTTTCTTTCACGTTTTCATGCATTCAAATGCAGTAAAGTTTACATCGTTCATCACACCTTTAGGTCAGTTTGAATTTTTACGCATGCCGTTTGGCCTCAAAAATGCTCCGTCAACGTTTCAGCGTTTTGTTAACAAGATTTTCACGGACATGGTCATAGATAACAGGGTGATAATATATCTAGACGACATAATGATAGCTACCGAAGAGTTAGACGAACATTTAAAGATTTTACAAGAAGTTTTCCGAAGATTAGTAAATAATAAATTAGAGTTGAGATTAGACAAATGTGAGTTTCTCCAGTCTGAAGTGAAGTACTTGGGTTACACCATCACGGAAAATGGTATTCGAGCAGATGACAAAGGCCTTGAGGCGATAAAAAATTTTCCCATTCCGACCAAGGTTCACTCAGTGCAGAGCTTTCTGGGCTTGTGTTCCTACTTTCGAAGATTCGTAAAGGATTTTTCCATAATAGCCAAGCCTCTATACGATTTGACCAAAAAAGATAAAAAGTTTGAGTTCGGGGTTAAGGAGCT
>NW_023460891.1:0-30914 GCF_013731165.1 Rhagoletis pomonella | reverse complement strand
TTTTACCTTTTATTTTACTTTGAAATTCGAACACCAAGTCATACAAAGAAATAAATTACCAAAGTTGAATCATCATTTTATTAATTAAATAACAAATTGCAAAACCATTTCATTTGAAGTTCTAGCAGGAGTGAATAAAAATATACATGCATACCAACACAAGTATAAATGTACATAATTATGTACTCTCCAATATACATATGTATGTATCTCTTGTACATAGTTATGTACGTACTGTTCAACCATTTATTTGTAGTTCTTATTTTAGTTTGAAGCACAACAAGAAGATTACCTAGAATTTCACTGCAGTGCTGGCCAATTCAACAAAGCAACCCAAGCCACTACATATGTACATGGATACTCCTAGTCGCACACACACGTACGAGTATATATACCCTGTGGGGAAACGTACTAGTGCCGATTTGGTTTGTTACTAGGGAATTTAGAACCAATACTAGCAATTGGCAAATTTAACATTGCGATGTCCTACGAAGTGTCAATTGACCCCCCCCCCTCCCTCCCACGGTTATGGTTTTCTCATGGTAGCGATTTTAAATTATTTTCGTAGGAATATGTTTTCAATTTGAAATAAAATTTGTTTAAATAAATGTAATTCAAGCCAGCGATCTAAATACCTTTGTATTTAAAGTACCAGTTTGAATACTAAATACTAAAATACTAAGGGCCAAATTCACAGTGCGTAGTTAACTCAGAAAGCTAATAGCCTATTTCCACCAAAGGCTTAACTGTAGTTAAGGGCTCAGATAAGTATGAAATATTTTAACATGGGGTTATTGGCAATGATTTTTTCTTACGTTTTGCTTTTCTACTTTCGTTTTCTTATACTAAATATGAGCACTTACCCCATTCGAGTGATAATCTCGTTTTTCCAATAGGCATAAACTGCAGTTAAGGCTTGGTGGAAATGCCTTACAAGTTAGATTTTTGAAAATCTGTAATTAGATTTTTGTACTGAAAATCTGTAGTTAACTGGCTATTCTGAGTTAACTACGTACTGTGAATTTAGCCCTTAGTATTTAGAGATGTATAAATATTCAAGTAAAAGCACTTAGGAGTTGTAAAAAAACCTAGGTATTAGGAGTTTGCTAAATACCCAAGTAAAACAAATTTAGGTTTCAAAAATTAGCACCCTACCTTATACTCACCTCAACCTGCCTTACCACAACTCACTTCACCTCAAATAAACTCACCACGCACAAGCTCACCCCACCTCGTTTAAACTCACCACACCTGATCCTACCTTACCTAAACTCAATAAGCCTTAACCCACCACTACTGACCTCATCACACCCGTTCTCACCTAAACTCACCACGCACAAGCTCACCACACCTTGTTTAAACTCACCACACCTGGCCTACTTTATCTAAATTCACCTAACCTTAACTCACCACTACTGACCGCATCACAACCGTTCTCACTTAAACTCATTACACCTCAATTGGGGAACTATTTGAGGACCTTAGACTATTAGAATAGACCAACGGTAGGCAAACGCGGCTCTTTGAGCCAAAAGCGGCTCTTTGCTTAACAATGTGCGGCTCTTTTACTTTCTCTTTGCTTAGAATATGATCTCAAAAAAAGAATATTTCATCATTTTCCACCGCTAGAAAAAAAATATTGCACATAATTTAAAAGTAGATTTTGAAAAAAGATTTGCCAATTTGAAATTATTGAAATGTGCGTTTGCATACTTCATAAACCCTTTTTACTGTAACCTAATTGAGGATGAATTTACAATATCCGAAATACTCCCTTTTAAGAAAAGCAAAGAAGAGTTGGAGTTTTTGGAAGTAAAAGAAGATAAGGCACTGAAAATGCAACATAAAACTTTGCCATTGCTTGAATTCCCTCAACAAGTACCAGATTAAAATATCTCCTGTTGAAAACAGCTGTGTGCTGTATATTTTCAATTTTTGGTACAACGTATAACTGTGAGTCTTTGTACTCTACAATGAAGTTCGTAAAGTCAAAATACGTCTCACAATTAGTTGCATTCGCGTACCTGATAATTATTGAAAGTTATAAAAACTATCAGCATTTTGTGTTCGCGTACGCAAAAAACTTGCAAAGTAGGGGAAATTGAGAGAGCAAAATAACATTTCATTTTGAGGAAAAGCTGCTAGTTTTTGCTGTAAAAATTTTTACCAACAGCAATTTGCCAACAAGAAAACAGCTGATCGGAATTTACGCAAATCCCAAAATTGAATTTGATGGTTTGGAAGTTAAAATAGTAAAGTGCGACTAATTAAACTTGTAGAAAGTAAGTAACTATTAGTTTAGTCAGTGAACTGTGCCAGGATAAGACTTCGGGGTCTGTTTTCTTACGTTTCCAATTTTATACTTTTGAATGTAAATAAAATTTCTACCAGCTGTGCGCGTATTATTTTGGATTTTTGCTCTTGTGAGAGAACAGATGACATTTCGCCGGAATTTTGCTGTTGGAAATTTTTTACTGGAAATTTTAAACGAACGTACCTATTGACTCACCAACATTTTAAAGAACTGTTACGAACGGCTTTAACTGACGTAAAACTAGATTTTGAAAATTTGGCCAAAGGGATCTTTTGAATTTTCTTTAGTATCTATCTTACTCTAATGTACGTAATAAAATTAATGTTTCTCATTTTTAATATAAATTTTATTTAAAAATGAAATTTTTATTTTTGTTGTTTTTTGTTGTTTTTTGTGGCTCTTTGTAGCATTTAGAATTTACATGTGGCTCTTTTCGGCCTCGGCCTTGCCCACCCCTGGGCAAGACTATTTCGGTATTCTCTTTCGTATTTCGGGATTAACGATACTATTTCGGGATTCTCATGACTATTTCGGGATCTTCAAGACTACTTCGGGCAGCCCGGCGCTAGTTCGTGATTTTCGGGACTATTTATAAATTTCCGTTATATTAATCGGTCTTGATATCAATAAATTTATCGAATTCGAAACCGACATTTTTATCGATATTGTTATCTCATCGGAATAGTTTTTTGTTTGTGCGTTACCGCATAACTTTGGACTCTTTTCTTTTCTTTTTTTTTTTTTAAGGAAAGGTGTTACCTCAAGGGTGGTCCCATTATAATTTGGTTTAAATCCGATCATTGGATCATTAAGAGATTAACGGAAATCTTAAATTTTTATATGAGAATTAAAGTCGGTTTTTTTTTTTTAAATACTTTTTTGGTTCTTAAATTTTCAATAAAAATTGATTGTTAAATTTATTTCGATTAAAAAATAAACGTTAGTTTTGCAGTGTAATGAACGTTTTAAATCCTTTATGATCCAAAAATTTAACGATTATTTTTGTATCCAAAAAATAAAATTTTTTTTACCTGAAAAATAAAGATCCAACTTTAGCGGTTAAATTATAGTTTTTTTTTATAGAGATCATAACCGTTATGGTTAAACATCCCATTTTCCATAGTTCCGCACTAGCTCTAAATTCGCAACCTTAGATGTAGATTTCTAATGAAAAGTTTATTTTTTTTTATTTTTTGAACTTATCACATTTTCTGTTACTATTTTGGACTTAGCAAATTTGCATTAGCATCATTGAACAAAAATTATCAGAAATAAAACAAGTAAATAGTTCGGTCTTTTAGAAATCGATGCACTTATATAATTTTTCATTCTTAGCTAGCTTAGCTGTGGTTTTAAAAAGTAAAATATAATTGCTTTATAAAAATGTCACAGTTCGCTACTTTTGAATTGGTGGGTATCTAGTCGCTATCGGTCTCACTCGTTTTTGGCGATAAAGATCCAGTACGGAACTAGATATTTGGCTCACTAGTTTGGGGTTTCTCTGCCAGATATAGTCAGATATCTTATACCAACAGGACCGCAGTATTCGTAGTGCTCATCAGATGTGTACGAGTATCTTCATGAAAGTAGTTGGCTCTTGTATGAACGTATGTGCATATATAAGTGTGAATGTGCATCTGTATGCATGTTTGTGCATTTGCGAGTGTGCAGTAGGTTTCCATTAAAAAATAAAAAACCCCTAAATGCACTGCACCATCATCATCAAACCTTGGACGCTACACCATCACATTGGCAATCTCTCGCGCATTTGCTTGGCTATATTTTTAAGCTGAAAAGCCAAAATGCATATGCTTTGCTATAACGGTTAACCAAACTGCCAAGGCCCTACGAAAACACAATCAGTACAAAAGCTTACTAACTAATACATACATATGTATGTATGTAAAGCAATACACTAAAGCCAGAACACAGGCAGTCATATGTAAGCGTACTCGAGCGCAAGATGGAAGTAAAAGCTACCAGACGAAAGCCAGATTCAGACTTAAAATGTATGTACAAAATACGCCCACATGGCGCAAACTACTACTTCTTTTCCTCCCAGTCATCACATACACGCTGGCTATTTGGCGTTGGCATTATTTATGTCACGAATTGGCAGGGCAGCGAGTTTACGAGTAAAGCAAACTACTAGGAAAATTAATTGAAATAAAAGAAATAAATATTTTTGTTTTTAAAAAATAAAATAAGTTATAAAAATTTTATAAAATTTAATAAACATCTTTCTTAAAAAAAAATAAAATCTTAAAATTAAGAAAAAGATGTAATTAAAAAACTAAAAATTTTAGTAAAAAAAGAAGAATAAATATGAAATTCTAAAATTTAGACGAAACTTAAAATGGGATTTTTGCATTTAAAAACAATAAAATCTAAAAATTTAATTTAAAAAAAATTAAAATACGCAAAATAAAAAAAATTAAAAAAATCTGCCAACCGAGGATTCGAACCCCGGTCTCTCTAATGGCACGCCAGGCTTTGCTCACTCGGACATTGCGACTGTTGGATCAGTGCGAGGAAAATTATATACAAATGCACTCTGTCAAAAGAGCTTTTCACCATCAAAGTTAGCAATGAAGCTTTTTTGTAAGACTTTTTTGCCAGAATAACAGAGAAATTCAGGCTAAGATAGTAAAAAGTCTTTCGTAAGACGAATGAAAGAAAGATGGCAAGATAGTTCGAAAGACTTTTGTTATTCTATCCGAAAAGTCTAAGAAAAAACTCTCTTGTACAGCATTTAGCTCACGTCGTTCCAACAGTCACAGTAGCCAACTGAGCAAAGCACGGTTATGCCATCCAAATGATCAGAGTTAGCGTCCTCGGAGCTGAATTTTTATTTTTTTTAACAGCAGAATATCAAAATTAAAAGGAATTTAAACTGAAAAAATAATTAAAAAAATAAGCCCTTAAAAATTAAATGACCATTAAAATTTTTTTATTTTATTTTATTTATTTTTTCTTCAAATTATATTTTATAAATTTTGTATTTTATCTTTTTTAAGGAAAAAAAATATTTGTTTTATTTCATTTAATTTTTAAGGGCTTATTTTTT
This sequence comes from Rhagoletis pomonella, assembly GCF_013731165.1. NCBI lineage: Eukaryota > Metazoa > Arthropoda > Insecta > Diptera > Tephritidae > Rhagoletis > Rhagoletis pomonella. The sequence continues at coordinate 25,533 of NW_023460891.1, read as the reverse complement.
TAATTATTTTTTCAGTTTAAATTCCTTTTAATTTTGATATTCTGCTGTTAAAAAAAATAAAAATTTTTTTACTTCATTTAATTTTTCGTAATTCTATTTTATTTTATTTTTATTTTTATAATTCAGTTGGTTTTTCTTGTGTTAACTTAATTATTATTATTTTATTTTACTGATTTAAAAAGAAAAATGTGTTTGTTCTATTTCATTTATTAATAGGTTTATTTAGGTATTTTTTTAATTTAATTTTTTTATTTTTAGATTTTGTTTTAAAAATAAAATTATTTTTTGAAAATTTTATTTAATTTTTAAGTATTAATTTATTTTGTTTTGATAAATTTAATTTTCGATTCTAAAAAAAATTAATTCTTTTATTTCATTTAATTTTTGAAAAATAATTTTAATTATTTTTGCTTTTTTCCTTTTACATATTTTTTGTTTACATTTAATTTTCTTGTATTTATTGTTTTTTTTTTTAAGAAAAGTATATGTATCTATTTTTTTATTTAATTTAATTTTTGAAAAACTTATTTCTAATAGGTGAACAGCATAACGCTAAGGCCTCCGCGTTAGCAGATCTTCATTTTGTATTTGGAAAGAGAGCAAAGAGCTTTCAAGTTAGTTGCCAGAATTGACAACTGTCTCACGAAAGACTTTTGTCAGACAGTGGTGAGCTGAAAGACAGTTCGCAGAATTGCCCTATAAGCGAAATCTTTCAAACTATCTTCCCTACTAAATATCTTTCAATTGTCTTACAAAAGACTTTAAGTTTTCTTAGCGTGAATTGCCCTGTAAATTCGATTGGCGAAAACTAACTCTGGAGTTGAAGGCAATACCCGTGCATTAGGGGTATTGATGATGGCACTGCTAACACACATACATATACATTCACATACATATTCATGGTAAACGAACGTCACTACCAACCACATACCAAATCAAATTGAATGCTATTTCTATACGTCGCCATTTTGTTATATACCACCCTCACCATGGCCACGATAATCCTCGCATATACATAGATTTCCATTTATTGTATTTTGACTTTTGCTTTCGTTGCATTTGCTTTGGTGTGGCCAAAAGTGCAACCATTATCCACACGTTGCCTTTAGACAGCCGATGTTTTGGTGTACCTAGAGAAGCTGGAAAAAAGCCGTAAGTGGAGCAGAATAATACCGTTGGTTCTGTTTGTTATGAACACATATTGTATAGCGTGAATGTGTACATATGTGTGTGTGTATGTCAGCCTCCAAATATCAGTAAATGTGAATGAATGTGCACACGCTTTCACAAACATAATTTGCATGTGGGAGCTCAGCTCTTTGCACAAACCACTGCCAATACATATATGTATTCACATATGTATTTGTATGTATGTAAATAAAAACTTCACGTGACGTCTCGCCAATATACACTAAATGAAATTAAATTATTTGCTCTGATAAACACTTTTGTGCAAATAGTGAATTCACTGTGGTTACATAGCGAGTTCGCCATCTGTGACACTATTTCCTCATTTTTCCCCTGAGACGCATAAGCATATTATATAGCAATATGTGTATATACATACATCTCTATATATGTATATATATTTATGTAAGCATGTACATACACGTAGAAGCACTGCAAGTATGTCGTGCAAATAATTCATGTGGCACAGCAAATAAATGCAAATTACTTAGCCAATGTTGCAGGGAGCAAGTGGGCGAGCAATTTATTAAGTAACCATAAAGTTTGGCATAGTCGGCTCTAGAAAACTGAGTAAGGTCGTTACGAATGTTACAGTGATCGATATTTGTTATATGCCATCTTACATATATGCAGATCCGTGTCGAAGGATATGCTAGTAGCGTGTTGAGCGCTACTCCTGTTACCAGTAGAGAAGCCAGTCGTTGAACATTTTCTAAGCGTTAACCCTTTTATTGAGAGCATCCCACAAAAATACTACCCCATAGAAAAGAATCGGTCTTGCCAACGCGGTGTAGATCCATGTTGCAATTTCGTACTCCAGACCCCAGTTTTTGTCAATAGCTCTGGTGTAGGAGTATACGGCACACAGTGCTTTGTCCCATAGGCAAAATTAAAATCAAATAAAATACTTAGAATATTTAAGTAATATACATTTTTGTAAAGCTAACATAGTACTTTTAATAGATTTGGAAGTTTAATTTATCATCTCCTCTTTTTGCCAACAGCAGAGGGCGCTAAAGTCAGAAAATTTCTGAGGTACTACTGTTGAACGGAAAAGCGACTTTTACAGTGTTACAAAAAAGAATGAAAAAAAAACTCACTTTTCAGTGTTTTATTTACTTTGAAACTTAATAGTTTTGTTAACTACTATACGTACAAAAAACATAAATAATTTTTGGTAAATATCTTTTATGGAAAAGTGGTTTATGCTATCGAAAACTTTTCAGATGTTTTTATTGGAATTCCCAAAATTGCTAAAGTTTGGTAGGGTGAAATAAAAATACATTAAGAGTAGCTAGTTTTTTATCTACTATTTTAGTACGTTCTTTAATAGAATCTGTTAGAAAGTTTAGGATTTTTCTGCCGGAGCTGTAAAAATTATATGAATTTTTTAAGCCATATTTCTTAAGTTTCTGAAAAAGTACAATATTGACAAAATTTAAAAACTTAAGGTATTATTTTTTTCGTACTATAAAAAGTGAACCGTGCTTTGATGGAATGTATAACTTTTGTTAAATAGCGACAAACAATAACAACAAATTGCAAGTAATAACAGTTTTTTCGGCGGAAACACTAAATTTTTAAAAATTTTGACAAAATTAAAAACACTTGTATCGTCCAGTTGTCGAAATTCGACATATTTTTTCATACACTTTTGAATTTTATCTGTCACCAATACTAAATCTTTTATGCGAATTACTATTTTGAAGGCCACCAGCATAATTTACAGGAAAAATTAAAATCGAATTATGAACGTTAATACCGGATTGATAAATGCTAATTCTAGCATGTCTCCTACTCAGTAGCTTTTGAAAATAGACCGAAAAAGGAACCTCAATTTTCATTTATAAAAAATATGCTTATGTATTTGTATGTGTAGATGAGATATTCATCACTGACTAATATGTCAAACAATTCACACTGTAAATAAGCCCGTAAGTACGGTATTGAATACATATGTTGCTGTGTCAAATTTCAGAACGTTAGCATAGGCGGTTCCATAGATAAGCGATATAAGAATTTCAGTTTCCCAGTACCTACCATTTTTCACCGTAAGTAATTTACAATCTATGCATCTGTGCTAAGTTTCAGTTCCCCGGCATAATTCGTTTTAGAGATATAGTGGTTTTCACATTTTAGTCTATATGTGGGATGCCACGCCCCCTATATATCGGGATTAACATTTCCTTTAATTCGGCGTATGTTTCATTGAAATCGGGCGAACGATGCCTTCAAAAAATTTTTATTTTATTCTATTGTGTGTGTCCGAAGAAGCCTTATACCGAATTCCCACTAGGCATTGAAATGACAAAAAATTTATGCCATTTAAAAAAATGCCATGTGGAAATGAACTTAATGAAAGATTTTTGAATGTAATGACACCATTGTTTTTTAATGCCTGACTTTGTCATTTGTCATTTTTGCCATTTAATGCCTAGTGGAAATCCAGCATTAGAAGCCAGCATTAAAATACAAGGGATGTGCTATTTTCCCGTACATGAAAAACGACGAGATATTTAATGGCTCATTTATTAGTAATGTCGGATCCGGAACTATCATCACTTATGAAGGTCTACAAAAAAAGAATATGAATTTGAAGAAATTGAGATATAGGTACATTTTAAAAAACAAAATTACAAATTACATTTGAAATAAGTTATATTGTTTATTGAGCAAGTTTAGAAAAAGTTTTATTAATGATCCTTTTTGAAGAAAATATTGAATTATATTTTTTTTTTCGATAACTAAAATTCATAAGTAAAGTAGTGATTTCCTGATACCAATTGAACAAAATTTGCCATAGAGTTAAAAAGTTTAACTTTATAAGTTATCATAAGTTTTTGGTACATTCTGATCAAAAATGTAGCTTAAATCTAGTTTTTGAGAAAAAGGATATAAGGGAGGTAGTCATGTCCTTGCAGCGAACAAAACTAAATTTACCACAGAGCTTCAGGACATAATTCCACAGACAGCTACCAATTTTCGCTTTATTCTGCACTCTTGGGTATTCTTTGCATTTGACACACTTAATTAAAAACAATATTTTGAAATTTTCAACATTATCCTTACATGTCAATCGCGCTAGTTTCGATTTAAAAATAAAATCCGATTTCACTTTTTTCATATAAGCATATAAATTGTGTATCAGCGTTTGACAATTGGATCTCTTTAGGAGCCTTTCTTTCTTTCCTTCCGTCTGGCCAAATATTGGATCCAAATTGTTGAAAGTTGGTGTGCGAAGTAGAATTTTGGTGTTAGTCAGAAATGATGACCAAAATTACAATAGAATTATTAACAGTAATTTTAGGTTTTACTGAAACAAGAAACAAGAAGAACAAAACCAAGAATTTCGTATTAAAAGCAATACAAATAAAAGTTTATGAAAAATTCCAGTTGCATTTTTTTAATTTTTTGTCGGATTTTGAGTACAATCAAAAACCGGTGATACGAACTAATAATTGCTGACCCCAGTCGGATTATAGAAATATTTGCATTATTGGAGTGTTTCATTATATTCGTTTTAATAAAAGAAGTAAGAAAATTTAATTTACATTTTAAAATGTATATTTTTGTTGTTTATTTTATGTTCTTCTACTATTTGTTTTTAAATCATGGATTTCCGAATCTTAATTTAGCTCGAGTAGTTTTAGGTTCTATTACTATACACTCGGAAAAAAAATTCCTTGATGCTAGGAAATAAGTATATTATTCTAAGGAAATATTACCTTGAAATGGCTCCAATGACATGGCTGCCTTAATATGAGTAAACGATTTGACTCAGTTTAAGGAAAACATAATTCCTTAATTTTTAGGAAAAATTTACTTGCCACCCGTGGAAGGAATAAGTATGTCATTTTGGTCGCGACGCTCAAACAGTGGCAATGGCCGACAGAGCAAAGCTCTGGAGTGCTAGTCGAGAGATGCAGGGTTCGAGTCCCAGAGCAGGAAATTTTTTTTAAATACTTTTATTTTATTTTTTATTTATTTTTTTAATTGTATTTTTTTAAATTGTATTTAACAAAAAATTATCTAATTTATTTTTTATGTTATTTAAGTATTTAGGTTTTTCCATATATGAAATTAATTTTACAATTTTTAATTTATATTTAAACGGAAATAATTGACTTACCTTATTCTAACCATCTCCAACCGGATTCGAACCTGCGATCTCAGAATCTAAAGCAGTAGTCTTCACGCGACGCCACAGCCGACATTTGACAGGAAAGCAATTAACTTTGTCTTAACAGTACTGACAAAATTCGAAATTATTTAAGGAAATTATGACTTATATTGAGTAAATTTACTTCTTAAAATTAATGGCGCCCTATTTTTGAATTAAGAAAAAATTTCTGAAATTGAGTAAATTTTTCGTAATATTAAGGAAAAAACAGTAACTCGAAAACGAGGATACTGTTTTCTTGAATTAGGGAAATGCTTTTTTCTGAGTGTAATTTCTTTATATTCAGTTTAGCACTGTGAGCTCTGTAGACGCTAGAAAACTACAATCCAGATTACCGGCTTTTTGGTCAAAAAATTTTTAGAATTATCTACTCTAGACTGTATTTCTAAATGTTGGAATGGAATCATTTTCTAAATAGAATTTTCAATCAGATATTCTCTTCACTGAAAGCAGTTATGCTATGATGTGAACTGTTCTCATAAACCGAGAATGTAAGTGATACTAAAGCAAATTAGTGATAAGCTTTTAAACTAGAAATTGCCTAGCAGGTAAAAAAAAAAAAATATAAAATTCCTACTAGTCCTATTAATAGTAAAACAAATTGGCATATAAACATTGTAGGTAAAATAAACCGGTTTATTCGATAGCAAAAAACCGAATTATTCGATATTCGAAAAATCAAGATTTCAACAAGACCACATAAAAAATTTCCAATAAAACCGGTTTCAAAAGATCGGTTCAATCACCCTAGTATGTATATATTTACCTAGGTGCTTCGTTTTTTTTATCGCGAAGATGCTCCTAACAATGTCACGCATTCTATACTTCAATTAAGCGGTTTTAGTTCCGACACAGCCCGCAGGTCAAGACGGAGGCCTCGGTATGACCCGTTTTTGTATGGAGACCAATCCAGTCTAAAGTACATGTGCTTGCTGTTGTTTGATTTTTAACTCAATCGATATATAACTATCCTACCACACACACTGTCAAGCGAAAAAACAAACGATTCTTGGCTTTTATATTAAATTGCTTATAATTCAGCAAATTATTTTTATACCTGCTCATCTCGAATTTATTGCATTGCATTATCAATTATCCGACATACACATTCATTGAGCAATTTATTATAAATGTCATAAATATTTGTCACATAAAAAACACTTTTAATAATGCAAGCGAATTGAATTGCGTTAATGGTGGCCAACAATTTGTTGCATATTTGCATTTATTATATAGAGAAAGAGAGTGAGAGAGAGAGCGCGTGAATGAGCAATTATTTTTTATATGCAAGCCGGATTCATTTCACTGCACAAAAACCACTTAAGCGCAGAATCAATGCTCAATAACTGTTTGAATAAAATATACGGTAATTTTGGTGACACATTTTTATTTAGGTCCAATATTAGGTACATATGCATAGTAGTAGATATGTATATACGAGTATATACTTAAAAAGCATTCTTCCTAGTCACACATTTTTTTGGGAATGAATATTAGGGAGGTCCAAATATGCATGTGAAAAAAGTAAAGTTCGCATTGGAGGACCTAATGTGTATTATAACTGGAAGTCTCCTGAAGAGAAGCAGAGTTTTCCCATCGAAAAATATTGAGCCTGAGGGATTCTATACTGTTTCTACAAAAAGTTGTTTTCTCTCCCATATAAATTCTCTCCAATACCTTTCCAACGATCCCTCAAACATGTCGATTGAACGTCTGGAAAAAACTTCCAAATCTCGGGTATATATGAGCAAATCTCACGAGTTGTTTTTTTTAGTGGCACTCCTCTCGCCAGAAAAAAACGCTGAAGCATTCTTCTTACATTTATTTCAATCAACGGAGTTCCAAAGTCAAATATGTGTTTTAGCCTTAAAACGTTTATTTAGGCGAAAAAAATATCACTCGAAAAAATCATTTTCACATTTTTTTAATAACTTTGGGAATTTTTCAAATAAAATGTTCGTGTTGGAGGCAATGAAATTCGGCAGCTTATATAATATACCTGTGAAGTTTCTAAAGTGTGCCACGAAATTAAAAAAAAAAAATTGTAGGATGCAGAATATCAGTCGCAGCTATTTTGTAATTTTGGATATTTAAAGATTTTTTCATTTTAAAAATTGAAGTTATTTCAAAACTTCTTCTTCTTGCCAAAGCAAAACAATCTAGATTAATGAAACTACGAGTTCCACCAAATGATAAATTACAAAGACTATAAGATGACGATGATTTGCGAAAGAAAACTTCCAATTTAAAAATTTGTATTGGCACACTCGAAATTCACTATAAAATTGTTATATGCATGAATAAATTAATATATTAATTGGTCAAGAATACTGTAGAAAAATACTCCACGCCAATATTTAATAGTTTTCAAATAATATGACTTTTAAGTTAAGGCGTGCGAGTAAACGTGTTAGCTGACTGTGTATGGTGCTACGGAGCGTATACGTTACGGATATATGAGCACGAGTTGTTATTTTTACTTTTTTATTTTAGTATATATTTTTTAAGTTTTCATTTAAATACAATTTCGCCATGGAGTCTTGTGTTTTATGCGAAACTGAAGATAATGCTTTGTCTAAGATAAGTGCGCCACCATTTTCGACCAAATAACCCATTTTTATCAAAAAATTTAACAACTCGTGAGATTTGCTAATATAAGCGAGTTAATTCCCAGCACGCTACTGAGACTGCTTTCGTCACTCGCGCGCACTACCGTGCTCTGTGGCAAAGACAATTTTGAGTGATTTGAGTGACCACTAAATATTTTTTGTTTACAAAATGTAATAACAAGGATATATTTTTTCGCTCTAGAACAATTCTAGAGGGTGAGAGCATTAAAATTACGGCTTTAATATTTTGGACCACCCCAACTAATATGCATACGCTACCATGCACTTGAATGGGAACAATGTTTTTTCGCTGTTTCTTCTGGGTTAATTATCTCTAATTTAATTTCCATTATTCTTCAATTAAAATGCAGTTCATTCTCTAACAAAAGTCATATAAGCCCAAGTTTTAAAATTCGCTGAAAATTTAAAAAAAGTTAACAAAATATTTATAAAAATTTCAAATTTTTTCTGAGGATTTTTGTGTATGCAGTTTTATAGCCCATTTTTGTTTAATTTTTTTTTTTGAATTTTCTACAAAGTTTGAAATTTTTGTTAACATGACTTTTTGTTAGAAAATGAACTGCACTTTTATTGAAAAATCATGGAAATTAAATGCAAGAAAATTAAACCAAAAAAAACAGCCAAAAACATTGTCCCTATTCAAGTGCATGGGAGTGTATGTATGGATGTAAATACGTACCGTTTATGTGTATATATGTAAGTATGCGCTAGTGCTTGTGTGTCATAGTCATGTTTTCTATGCCAATAAAAGTCAAGTCATAAAATCTTGATTAGTACTTGCAGCGCTCGGTTATGGGTAGTCATCAGTGGTCCCTACTCAAAGCTGCCTTGCTAAGGACTCATTGGCACACAAATGTAAAAATTGCGCACCCAAACATGCAAACAGCCATTCAATCGAATGTTCAATAACAGCTTACTGTGCGCTGTGTGTATGACAAATGCATGCACATACATACATACATATACATGTATATGAAGACGTATATCTGCGTATGCATTGCCTTTATGTTCATCTTCAGTGACCTAAAATTACTTCGTAGGCAAGCAATCTTTATCGAGGGGCGTACTACATGCATACATATATATGTACATTCACTTTTCTCAATTTACTCACTTCGCTCAGACCGCATTGTACTGCACTGCACTTTTATGCCACCACAATTACTCCAACATCAATGACGCGTAGTCAGGCAATTCCTCTACGCTAGTGATGCCCAAATCAGCACATATGTGTCGCGGGCGACAGCGCGTGCAAAGCTTTGCACAGCGGGCTAGGGCAAGCGCGGAAGGAAAAAAGTTATCGGAAGGGGAAAACAAAGTTAGCAGAATAGTGAGATTGTATGTGTGATAGAGCACTCGAGCGCTAGCACAACCTCACTCATCGAACATTTAACGCCAACTGAATGCTCTCGCTGTTTTCGCAAAATGTAGTTGTGTGCGTGAGCACATCGCTGACATACATTCAAATGTGTGACAAAGCACTTGCTGTAGTGATGCCAGATTTGAGCATACCCAAATTTTTACCGATAATAACTCATACGAAGGATTTGGGTATAGGGCATTTTACAAATCTGTTAGGAAGTATACATATCTGTGTTTGTATAGAATAGTAGCATATGTCGGAAGACTGGCTTTAGTATAATGAACCACTCGCATACGATTGCGAATGACTCACTGGCGCCGAGCCGTTGAAGAACTCTTGGCAAATAAACGTAAAAGAAGCAGTTCCGATGCTAGCAAGTCAATATTCTTATAAAGTCTCATAACAAAATTCCTTGTGGTTTAAAGAAAATACGGAATGGTACATTATACTAAAGCCAGCTTCCCAACATAATCCTGCAGGGAAACCGTGGACTAGTCACACTTCCTAGGATATCGCAATGTTAAATTCGCCAGTTGCAAAAGAGTTTTATCGCGAACCAGTACTGGGTCTAAATGTACCAGCAACGAACCAGTTCAGAACTACAGATTTTCGCCGAAGGGAGCTACTATTTCATACGAATATATGTACGAATATACAAATATATTCGTCTACAAATAATGTTGATTATATTAATTAAGTCCTAAGATAAATCTGTGAATCTTATCAGTGTTCTATGTGACAACCAAAAATCAATCTCCTCGCCAATTAGAAGTTTTGCTTTAAAAGAAAAATATACATACTATACATATACATATACATTTACTCAATACTTGGTCTGGCATCACTGTTTGAGCATGGATGTGCTCAGCTCACTGTTGCCAACGTCATGCATTTTGCACTAAATTTAGTGCTTTTGGGAAATCAAAAAGCCAAAATAATTGAAATTCAATGCTTGGTGCGTTATTTAGTGATACTTTTTTAATTTAAGCACACCGACTGCATAAGTACATATTTATGTATACACTATACACTTACATTCTACATTACGACGGAATTCATTTACTGAATAAAATGTGAGGAATAGGTAAATTAAATATGTTTTGCGTTGTTATAAATATATTTAAATTAATTTATTAATAAAAACGTGAGTAAATGCATACGTACATACACTTTTTACTGAATCAAAAAAGTTATTAAACATGATAATAAAAACTTGGCGCTTTTGTTTTGGAAAAATTGTCTTTTTCTGGTGCGCTGATGCCACACTGGCTCAGTAGTCGCAAAAGTACACATACATACACGCATTTTTACTTGAAATAAGTGTGTAGTGGTTAATATGTATACGTTGCCATCTCCGTACAGCTCACTTCACCTCGCCCAGCACGCCCGCGTGTTCGCAGTTTGCCCGCGACGTCGACTGCGTGCACCTCTGCTGTGCATCCCTACTCTACGCCACACATAACTACACGCACACTTCTGAAAATACATATGTATATATGTATGTGTGTGCAGCGAAATGGCAGTCGTTAAAAGTTCAGCTCAGCACCGTTATGCATTGTTATCGGCCGCTATCCTTGTCATCTTCGTCGTCGTCTGCTGGATATTTGTTCAAATGTACTCCCCTCCCCTTCTCCACCAACGGCAATGCCGGATTCTCGTCGCCACCGATATCGACTTTACTGTCGCCCATCATCGAATGCATTGCCGTTGATGTTGTTAAATTTGTTCCTCTGTCTCGACATTTTTGTCGTGATAAAATTCGTTCGTTTGCATTTACTTACAGCGGCATGCAATTTTTGCTGAGGGCTGATTTATGCTTTGCTGTGGTAATTTCAAGTCTAATTCTTGGATAAGCTCGAGTGTCATTTGACGTACATATGTAGGCATAACGAATGTGCGTGTGGATTCTATACTTGCTCCTTAAATAAATCTAGGGCAGTTTTCTTTGAAATCCTAGACTTAGCTGCTTATGCCGAGTTTGCACCAGCTTTCCAAATATTGATTTACAGGTATGTATTACCTATTAAATGCCTAAATATTGAATTCATTTATCAGTGTCAGCGAAGTCAGTTGCGCGTTAATGGTTTGAGAAAATATGTAATGCAATTAATTTAATATGTCTAAGAGAAACTTATCCAGCATAGCTAAGCTAACGAGAGTTATTATATTCAGCTTTTAGTAATAAGTTTTCTAAAAACTAAACGAAATTAAAAAGAAATATATATATATATATTTGTTAACAACAAAACTAAAAATTTGAGAAAATTTAAGCAAAAAGAAAAAAAGCTTAATTGAAAAACTTTATAAGCATTAAATGAAATTAAAATTTTTTTTTCAATAAAACTTAAAAATTAGACGAAAAAATGCTATTAAAAGATAAAAAAGGAACAGTCCAGCGCCTTCGTCTTGGTCTGCAGGCTGTATCGGAGACACAGCCGCTAAATTTAAACGTGGTATGGTTAAGAGCACATCAATGTCAAAAACGAAAGCACACTAAGAAAAAATTTCGACAAGACAAGCGATAATAATATCGATAGCAAGATCGGTAACAAAATCGATAAAAATATCGATAACAAAATCGATAAAAATACCGATAACAAAATCGATAAAATATCGATTACAAGATCTATAAAAAAATCGATTAAAATATCGATAATAAAATCGTTTATCGAAATATCGTTTATTATATCGATAAGTTCCGAAAACATCGATAGAAAAATCAATAACAATACCGATAAAAATTTCGATAACAAAATCAATAAAAAAATATCGATAACAAAACCGATAAAATATAGATTATTATATCGATAAGTCCTCAGAATTCCGAAAATCTCTAAAATCCTGAAATAGTCCCCAGATTGAGCCTCAGTCTATATTCTTTTCTCTATATTTTCCTTTATTTTAATCTTTCTTCCTCTGTCTTCATCTTTACCTTTATCGGTATCCTCATCCTCACACTTTTCTTTATATTCATCTTTGTTTTTACTTTTATGTTTATCATATTCTTCATCTACATATTCCCCTGCACCTTTGTCTTTTATAAATATTACGCCATCTGTTATTCAAGAGCCGAAATATCTACACACACATACTTTTTGTCTCCTTCCCTCACTTCCAGCGTATGTACGTGTTTGCAAAATGATGACGAAGTGATTTTGTATGGAAAAGCATTTATGCCCATATATTTGAATAAAAAACGACAGGAAAAACCTGAATTTTTGATTATTTAAAGAACAAAAAACAAAACAAAATCATTCGAGCGGTTTTCGAGCATTTTGGTATTAAAAAAATTTTGCAAATTTTTTCAACAATTTTTGGCTTTTAGATGCTCGGTATTTGTTGAATTTATACAAAATTTGTACACGATAATGTTTCTATTGCTCCAAAGAACTTATATACCAAAATGAAAGTTTATCTGCAAATCATAAGCTGCTGGAGCACTTTAAAGGCTCAAAATTTACCCCAAAATAAGCCAATATTTACCGTTGTTTCTACGACAGACACCGAATCGGCTACTTACATAAATGTATCTGTCGATAGGCTTGGTATTTTGTCTTTGAAGCGGCACACTTTTCTTTGAAATCGCTTCACTAGTTCTCGTGCAATAAGCGTTTTCGTGAAGCTGTAAAAATTACAACAACAACATTTGAGCATAGCCTCCATATCGAAACGTAAGACGTATTCTACGTCAAAAACTCGGTTGCCGTGGATTGAACTCGGAACTCTCGAATGGCACGCCATTGCTCTACTCACAGGGCCAGTGCTGCTATTACAGCAAAGTTAGCGAAATTGAAATTTATTGAAAACAAACACAAAATGTCATAATCATTCATTAAAAAGTTAAGTAATGGTTTAACTTTAATGTTCATTAAATGCTGTTAGTGAATCATTAACTGACTCTGAGAGGGAATTTTTTCAAATCGTTACTGAAGAACACCTTAAGTAGTCATTAAACGACTCTAAGTTCGGCTGTCAGAACACAGCAAATATTTGTTGGTTGAGGTATTTGCTTGTAATTCTTATATAAGTGAATTAATAAATGCTTGTTATTGTTGCTATTAAAAGGCGTCTTTATTTTTTTGTAGGTTTGGGTAGTTATAAATATTTTTTATGAAATTATCACTCATTTTTTGAATTTAAGTCTAGATAACAAAATTTATTTTTTTAACATAACAACATTGTATACTTATAAAAGGTGAATTAGTTCCCTTACAAAAGTGAATGTATGTCAACTTACATTAATTCCACTGATATATTGCACGTCACATTCAAACGGCTCGTAAAAGTCCTTCCCAATTCTGACGGAGCTGGTGATATTGCTCAAGGTCATGTTACACAGCCCTATTAGTTTCATGGAGATACCGAATTCAGACATTGCGGCATAAAGAGAACTTCTTTTCGTGCTATCTAAAGCGGCCTTGATATCAAAAAGTTGATTGTGTGTGCCGATCCTATTCTCGCCGGGGTCGCCTTTCTCGCGGATTGAGTAGAGCACACTTAAATTCCATCAGCTCCAGCAAATTTGTTATTTTTCAGCCGCATAATTCCTATCCGTACCTCTCCTCCAGGGTGTTCCCCGTAAGTATAACTATCAATGGTTTAATGTGGAGTCCCATGGCAACCGGGTGCCGGACCCATAGTACGGCAGAGGTTGAGATGGGCCTCGACCCCGACCAAGGTGACCAGTGTGCCAATTGTTACTGAAGTGCTTGCATTTAAGGGCGCTGATCTGGGAATTTGAATTGATCTGTTGTGTTTGAGGGCACCGTGATGTTAAGTCATTTTGGCAGGTAATCACATTAAATTTTACACACAGCTATCCGTATCTCGTCATATTCAGACGGTGGGACATCGACTCCATCGTCATCGACTGGGGGCTCGGCTCGGGTTCGTCTTCCCCACTACCTTCAGTGCTGCTGCCACTGAAAAGGGTGAAAAAGTGTTCCCTCCATAATTTAAAACACTGGAATCATGCCTTCCATCTATCACAACATGGTTGATTTGGTTTCTCGTTTTTTGATCTGCAGACAGCCATGTATTTAGCTTGATGGAATTTTTTTCCTTGAACCTAGTACTACAGAGTACCATGTTTCGGCCCGCGGCGAAGTCAGCTGGGCTCTTCTCAATAAATGGACAGTATGACGATACTAAATTATGGCCCATCCCAACTCCACTTAACCCCTTATTGGATGGGTAGGTACATGAAAACCACATAAAAATATGCAGAAAATTAGGATTTGTTCTGCCATATATATTTTCTTTAGAATGCAGTTTGTGAGTCTATTATATATTATGTATTTTCCATAGATATTTTACTATACTCTTACAGCTTAATATTTTCCTATCAATGATCATAAAAAAAAAACTGCTCGTTTCACCTACCAGCAAATACCTTCCCCATTCAGGCGGATGTTATTTTACGACTTAGTGTGTGATTGGCATAAACAACGCTGATTCCCAGATTAGTGTTCTTTCACATGCACTTGCTTTTTCTTATTTTCTATATGCTATAAAAAAATTGGTTCATCAGCGTTGCGGTTCAAACAAAATTTTTATGACACGAATTTATGGTAAAAAGAATACATCATTAATGGCTGCACGGAGGCAACAGCTGTACATGTACTTTTATATGTATGTATGTATTTACGTATATGTTGTGTAAGCGCATGCAAGATTAGAAGTTTGTGTTCTACTATAATCAAGTAGTATAAGTAATGGCAAATCATTTCAGGCACCCAATTGACCCACAAAAGTATCAAGCTCGAACACAAATTTAATTTATTGTCGATTGCATTTCGGTAGAGCAGAAATAATACATATATATACAGATACACATATGACAATGCGCTTGAATTTGTGTTTAATCTCAATCTCTTTCATCTTCTCTACACCTCTGTTTTCGTATATTTTAGTGGAGCAAATTGCAAATGACGTGTCAGCAATTGGATTGCATGCAACGACATGCTGAAGGACATGGCGATTTGTGGCATAAGCAAGCCAGCATTTTGAATGAGACTCATCAAAAGACTGATACAACAGCTGCGGTCTGTCGGACAGCTTATACAAGAGGGGCAGTAGCGGTGGCGGCAACAGCAGCGGCAACTGTGACAATAGACACCGCACGGGACACCTTGGCACCCGATTCCTTAGTAAATGGTACAACAGCGGCGGCGGCGGCGGCGATAACGGAGGTGCTGGCAACACCTACAACAGTTAAAGCTGATATTGCCTGCTCGACTGGCGATTCAATTGTAGCAGCTGTTGGTGGTTGTGTACTCGGTGCACCGATGTTAACTGTAACAGGTGGCAGTGGTGGTGGTGATGGCATGCAGGTAGAAATTGCAGCGACTTCCGCTCTATGTGCAAATCGAAGCCAAGTAGCTAAGGCAGCACCGGAAATGAAAGCAACCACAACATGCAATGGCAGTGGCAATAGCAATAACACCAACAACAACAACAGCAGCAGCAATAATAGTACAACCAGCAGCAATAGTAGTCATGCAATAGGTGCGAGTAGAAAAATAATTAAATCGGCAACAACACTAACAACTACTGCTGCAGCTAGACCAACGGGAATTCGTGGTGAAGCTGCACATGCAACTGGAACTGGAACTACGACTACAGCAACAACTAGTGCGACAGCGACGAAACCAAATGATTGGGTTGTGATTCCGGTATTTGCGGATATTGTTAAATTGGCACTGGCCGGACGCGAGGAATGCCTTCAGCGGTAAGCTCAAATTCACTCTCAGTTCACATATCCGGTTTTATGTACATAACTACATATCTATGTACATGCCTTGGTAGCACCGATCACATGTATGTATGTCAAATAACTGCCATAACTCAACCAAACAACAACTCACAACACACACATGCACACTCACAGGTACCTGTACGATTTATAATTTCCCAGTCAGTTTGCATCAAGTTCACGCCTGTGTTGCACAGTAATTGTGGCATATCAATCATACGCCCTGTGGCACAGGCGGATATGCAAGTTTTATTATGAAAATTGGTATGGAAATTTCAATGGAATTTGTTATGAGCAATGGGAGAGACAATATTAATTGGCAGTGCGCAAAGGTAAAATTAGCTGAAATGTTGCTTAGACAGCGGGTGATTAAATCAGCAAATGATATCAAAGTTCATTGCCACTGATCAAAAAATTAAATTCAAATTAGTTAATAAGTTAAATCAATTATTGCGGAATGTGCTTTATTCGAATTTTATTTAGGAGTGTTGCCACATGTTTAAAGAATCAAATTCAACTTGTTGTTCCGGCAATTGGGTAATTTAAATATGTATTAAAGCATAAACAGGCGGCAGCGTTGATCCGGATCAACTCGGGAATTAACTGCGGTTGATCCGAATTAAGTGCGAGTTAATTCGGATCAACGCTGCCGTCTGTTTAAGCTTTTAGAATAAAGGTGTCAGTCGAAAGGTTTTAGTTAGAAAATATTTTGGAGAGGGTTTCCACCAGTTTGAAAACTCGAATTAAATTAAATTATGCACATGTTTTATAATCTTAGATTTGAACTCCTAGAACATTTCCGAGGTATTTTAAGAGGGTTGCCACCGATTTAAAATTGAAATTCAAATTAATTAATAAGTTAAATGAATTATTAAAAGATTAGAATCAATCGAAATGGATTTGAAAATTTGCCACGTATTTCAACTAATTAAAATTCGGATGCCAATGCCAACTTCCGTCAGCTTACCTGATGATTATACATAAGTATAAGAAAGTTGTAAGCATATTTATCTACGGGTCAGTGCACCGTAATAAGTACTTTACTGAAAACCTTTGCTTTCGTCTGGTTGTAGTCAACCAGAGTTTGCTGGGTATGCATGCACGAACTGATATGATGGTCACGTAAACCTGGTGGTTAACTGTCTCACAAGCTAGGTACTCTGGAGCTCTGGAGTGCGTTGACTTCATCCCTGAACAGATAAGTTACTGCTCCCCGAAGTGGCCCCTAGCAGCACCTTTTCTGTCTTCGTTCCCTCAAGAGAGAACTGGGTAGGACGGGGTTACAGGAAGAACGGAGTGTTAAACTTCTTTACGGATGAATCAAAACTTGGAGACAGGGTTGGTAAAGGTATTTTCTATCGGGAACTTTCCATTAAAACCATGTTCAGGTTTGCGAACTTCTGCAGTATCTCTCAGGCGGAGACAGCTGCAAACAAGGAAACGGTAGACTCACTGCTTAAAAGTGTGACGTCAGTTAGGCAGCATAGTACATACTGGGACAGTCAAGTGGCCATCAGGAACACTATGAGGCTACGCTTGAAACCTGTAAGGGAATATCTGACCTCCCTACCAATCGCTTCGAAGTACCTCTTACTTAATAAGAATAATTTGGGTGCCGGATCACAATTGTCTGGCAATGAAAGGCACCTTTGAAACATTTTTACCAAATATGGAGCAACTAGGGACGTCTCTCTCCCTAGTTTTGATAGGCCACTGTGCGATTGATACTCATTGGTGCTCTGGTGGAATCATCTCAGCACTTTCTTTTAGAATGTTCAGCCTTCGCGAGTCTAAGATGGAAACATTTCAGCCCTTTCTTAACTAACCCTGCTATCAGGCATCGAAATCAGCCGCATTCGAAATTTCGTAATCGGCTGGCGGCAATTTGACGACTAAATAAATTGGCCTCCGCTCAGTTTTTCATAGTATCACAAAGGATATTCTCCTTATTGTCCAAGTGTGTCCCTAAACTAACCTTTCGTAGAAATGTGAAATTTTTTATATATGACTTTTCCTTTCAAAGCCCAACAGGTTTTTTTTTCACTGAACGATGTTCTTAATCTCCCGCGAAAAAGGCGTAAATATTGAATGGTAAGGCAAGTAAGCCTAGACTATAATAGTCTCAACTGGATTTTTATCTCAACGACTTCTGGAGACAAAAAAAAGCTGTTCTGGTAGCCTTTCAATATTTCTAGAGTTCCTGAAAAGGGGAAAAAAGTTTTGGACATTTTGACAAAAAAAATGCTTAAAAAATTGTGCATGCCAGATTCACGCAGCTAACGACATGTGGCATAAAGGCAAATAAAAAATTGTTCTGAGTAGCTTTTCAATATTTCTAGAATTCCTGAAAAGGAAAAAAAGTTCTGCAAAATTGCGCCGAAAAATGTTTATTAAAATGATTATACTTCAGATTTTATTAGATTACATTTAAAATTTTTTATTCTTTTTTATAAACAAACATACTTGGGCTAACGATTTCGCTTTCTTCGCTTCACAGTTTTAATTTTTACTTTTATCAAAAATTTTACTTCTTGAGTTTTATAAAATTTTTTCCCCCTTTTTCAGGACTGCTAGAACTATTGAAAAGCTACTCAGAACAATTTTTTGTTTACCTTTTCGCAACACGTCGTTGGCTTCGTGAATCTGGCATACACAATTATTGAATTGTTTTTTTTTTTTTTTTCAAATTATCCAGAACCTTTTTTCCTTTTCAACAACTCTAGAACTATTGGAAGGCTACTCAGTATAACTTTTTTTGTCGTTTTGCATTATACGGCATAAAATAAAAGCTAAGCGGCCTTCTAATACATACATAAAAGTGCTATACATAAAGTGTAACAGCCTGCCGAAAACAAATTTTAACAGCTGCAGGCAATGAAGTGCAAATTTCTATTGCCTGCAAAAAAAAGTAAAATTTTGTATTTTATTACTTTCTTGAATACACTTTCGCTTGCGTGTTAATAGAAATTTCTACACTCCTCATTCTTTTCTTCTCTTCCTGGTGGAAATTTAAGCAAAGCTTTTTTATTTTTTATTACTTGTTGATGATGCCACCATTAGAGTGGTCCATTCACGTGCTGTTAAATGCAATAAAATTCCGGTTTATGCTTTTTTAAACTCATCAACACCGCCATAACACCAACGCATTGCCGGAGCTTCCAGGCTCCAACACATAGCTACAGCCATAGTTACGGTGACCATCCGTCATGTATTATACGGGACAAGTCCTCTATTTTTGTCAATTCTCCTGATAATTTATTTATTTAATACGGTTTCTGTACTTCTTTTAAAGTCCCGTATCCGGTATTTTGACGCCTTAACATCTCATAAAAATGACATGCCTATCAACCAGTTTTTTTTTTAACCGACTTCCAAACAAGTAGGAGGTTATCAGTTCGTCGGAATATATATTTTTTTTATGTATGTTACCGCATAACTTTGGACCACGTCAACCGATTTCGATAATTTTGCATCGGAAAGGTAGCGTCTCAGAGGTCGTCCCATACTAATCTGGTTAAGATCCAATCAGTGGATCATGAAATATATATATATATATATATATCTTCTTCTTCTTATTTGGCGCTGTAACCGCCTAAGCGATTTTGGCCGAGTCCAAAACAGCACGCCAGTCATTTCTCTTCTGTGCTAACTGGCGCCAATTGAAAATGCCAAGTGAAGCCAAGTCCTTCTCCACCTGGTCTTTCCAACGCAGAGGAGGTCTTCCTCTTCCTCTGTTACCAGCATCGCGGCCCGCGTTGAATATTTTCAGAGCAGGAGCGTTTCTGTCCATACGAACGACATGGCCAAGCCAGCGGAGCCGCTGAATTTTAATTCGCTGCACTATGTCTATATCGTTGTAAAGCTCATACAGCTCATCGTTAAATCGTCTGCGATATTCGCCATCACCAACGCGTAAAGGTCCGTAAATCTTTCGCAGAATCTTTCTCTCGAAAACTCCAAGAGCCGCCTCATCAGATGCTTTCATTGTCCATGCTTCCGCGCCATACACCAGCACAGGCATGATGAGTGACTTATAGAGTGTGATCTTTGTACGACGAGAGAGGACTTTACTTCTCAATTGCCTACTCAGCCCAAAGTAGCACTTGTTGGCAAGAGTGATTCTCCGTTGGATTTCAAGGCTGACATTATTATTGGTGTTAATGCTGGTTCCCAAATAAACGAAGTCGTCTACTTTTTCAAACTTGTAACTGTCAACAGTGACGTGGGTGCCAAGACGCGTATGCTCTGACTGTTTGTGTGCTGACAGGAGATACTTCGTTTTGTCCTCGTTCACCACCAGACCCATTCGCTTTGCTTCTCTATCCAATCCCGAGAAGGCAGAACAGACGTAGCCCTTGTTTTTACCGATAATATCGATGTCGTCGGCATACGCCAGCAATTGTAATATATATATATATATATATATATATATATTTATATATGAGAATTTAGGTCGGTTTTTTTTTGCTAAAAATTACTTATTTTTAAATCTGGACGCTTATGATTCGAATCAAGGAGCACATATGTAGACGGTTTCTGAATAATTTTTTATCGAGTAATTTTGCGTAGAAAAACTGGGTATTTGTGGGTATGAATAGAAAATAGACGTTAATGACTGTTGTTGAAATTTCTAAAAGAAATTTCATTAGTATTTAGCTTTTCAAATTGTCATTTTTGTTTAAATTTTACTCTAAAATTTCAAGCTTTGTTTACATACATATCTGGATTCCAAATTCAACAAGAAAATGCACGCAGCTTGCTTTTTTTCTCGGTTACATCTCCAATGTGCCGTGGCGTGGAGGCAATTTTCAAATTTTGGGAAGGGAGAATATGTTCATTAAACAAAAAAATTTTGCACATTGTATGAGGGATTTTATCTGCAACATGAAAAACTCCAAATAGCCATCCAAATAGTAAAAGTAAAGAAATTCGCAAAGATGGAAGGGAAATAGGACCATTCGAAGGTACGTTTCGCAATTCAGCTCGTTGCGGTTGATATTCACTGCATTGTGCTTGGCCGAAATCCGAGTCTGTAAATACTCCGTTGAACACCACTTTTGATTCAAAAGTAGTCGGATACTTCTATCATGTTTCCCTAACTAGGAATGTTTTTGTAACCAATTTTACGGGGTAAAAATCTCGAGCACAAAGTACAAAGTTATGGAAAAATATTCTAGAAATGTGTGATGTTGCAACTGAATATTTGTGGTCTGCGTTCATAAAAGATCGAAAAATATATTCTAAATAAAGATGCTGTTTCAGGGCTAATAAATCTAGGATCATTGGAAAAGATTTTCAAATACTCTGGCTTTTGTGGAAAAAATTGGCAAATTATTTTTTGTCCAGTATTCGGCTGACATAAATATGGTCACCGTAGCCATAGTGGTACATTAAAGCAATCAGCTGGCAACCGACGAAATATCCTGGCGCCTGACTGCCTACTTACCTAAGTATTTACTTACATAAATATGTGTGCCTATGTGTGTATGTATGTACATATGTAACCGTGCACCAACAACGTTCTACTTAAATCCAATTTCAAGTGGCCAGCAGCCGTCAGCGCAGCAATCATTACCGCCCGCTGCCATTTAACTCGACTCCACACGGCCCAACAGAAAAGCGCAGCGCAAATAAACGCATTTGCACACACAAACTCGTAAATACATATATACATATTTATGTATGCACGCATCGTCATGCTCATGTATCTTGCTTGCGTACTTGTTTATGCTTTTCTATATTATCTACATATGTGTTTTTGCAACAGTGCGTATATGTTATTTTATTGCATGGAAATGTGTTGCACATACTCATACAGCGAGAGGACCTACATACGCCTGCTTGTTTACACATTTTACCATTAATGCATACACACAAACATAGGCATATTAAGTACGCTTGCACAGCAGTATGCCGCACCGTTTGTCATTGACGACCAACTCACCCACAAACTGGCCAACGGCACTGCTACAGGCTAACCTATAATATTCACGCACGCCGCCAATTTATTGTCAAAAATTTCTCATGCACATGCAACTTGTATGAGAACAACCGAAATTGAACGGCGTGCGTATGAAGCTAACTCAATTTCCAATTTTTGTTCTGGGTGACATTTTGATTTGACGTTTCGCTCAATGAAATCAAATGCAAACGCATGCAAGTCAATTTCGGGTGACGCAAAAAAACAAATTCGACGCATGCGTACCAAAACGCAAGCCGCGAATATTAGGTTAGCCTGCTAGAAAGTGTTATTGCTACGCCGCACAGTGTGCTTTTTCTACACTCCATGCGAATTAATCGTAGCGCTTTCGACAGAAGCTACAATTTGATATGAAACAAACTGGTTTTGAAAGCCCTTTCCCTTTCACGGCAAAATATTGCCACTGAGCCACAATTACTTTCTGATGTGTCATGATCCCATATAAGAAAGCTGCGGCAAAAAATTGTTAGCATGCTTCGATTTTGATAAAAAATTCGTTATGGGTTCGTCTTTTTTGTAGAAAGAAGAATTCTACAATATGGTGAAAATTGGACAACTTGCATGCCCCCTACGCTAGAGGGCGGAAAAACTAAAAGTGCTCCGATTTTAATGAAATTTGGTTTACAGCTATATATTGTCTACTTGCGTAGCTCCTTCAGAAAGCATTCCAATAGGTATCATGACATTTCTAATAATATCAAAACCGAGTACTAACACTTTATGCACTGTTACCGGCATATATGTAGCTAACACCGGCCATATTAATCTACATACATTTGTTACGCACTCTTCATAAGAACTTGAAAGTCTTGAATACTTATTGGCGATGCATACTGTTTATATCTATTTTAGTTATTTCAGCAGATGTTTCTGCATTTAGGAAGAAACGTCTGGCCGTACTTTCTTCACACTTAAGATTCTCCGTATCCACTTTTCACTTTATCTACGCTTAAACCCATTTTTCTCTAAACCCAGTTTGAATCCATTTTTTTCATTCATTCAGTTTTCCTATATCTTGAACTCGCCCACAATTTAAATAAACTAGTAAACCCGCGTGGCGTTAAAACGCCCAAAATTGAATTCAAAAACCTTAAAAATATTCCAAATTTTAGTCATAGTTATAAACATTCGTGCGCCATATTTAATCTAAACCCGTACAGCCGTTTCTTAGTAAAGAGAGGTCTAACTAACTAAAATCTTCTTAAATCTCTTACGTCTGACACATTGATACACATGTATTCCAATAAACTGATTTGATTGTTCAAACACGTGGCAACCCTCCCATTTCGATTTATTGCACCCCGCCCCCTTTTAATAACTAATTTCACCTTTTAAACATATGGCAATCCTCTTGAAACCCCTCAAAAACATTCGGAATATTCAAACGAAATATTTTTTAACACTCTTTCATTTGACACCCATATTTCATGTAACCTGTGCAATAGTTAACTAAGTTCGACTTTTCAAGGAGGCGGCAACCCTTTACAAAACATTTTTAAACTAAAACCTTCTTAAGATTTTTCCTCTGACACTCATATCGTGTTACATACATATGTATGAAGGTATTTCATTTATCCAATTGCATTAATTAAAGCTAAATTTGATTTTTTATACCTGTGGCAACCCCGCTAAAGATAGCTCAGAAATAAAAATTTTTCAAATTCAAAAGTTTTAATACATAATTCATTTAAGTTATTAACTAATTTCAATTTAACTTTTTAAACGGGTGGCAACCCTCTTCCAACATCTGAAAAATATTATTAGTGTTCAACCTAAAGACATCTTAACACTCTTTCGTATTTTGATATTTTATATAATTTGTGTATAAGTTAACCCAATTCGACATTTCACGCAGGTGGCAACCCTACCTACTTAAAAAATGTAAACGACAGACTTTTAGGAAATTGAGGTAGGTGGAATTTTCATGAATTATTGAGCTAAATTGTAGAAACTGTTCAAAGCCCAATATCTCAAGAAATATCGATTTGGTGTTCCGTAACTTTTTTTGTAGGAAATTTAGTTTCTTCAGACAGGTACAGCATAAGTTCCCAACAGCCTTATTTTGAAATTAACATTAGTTATGACCAGTTATGAAAAAAGCGTAGATTTTTCGAATATGGTTTTTTTTTATTGTTTTCCAAAGTGTCAACTCGCAATCAAAATTCATTTAGTTTTAGATACTTGTACAAAAAAAGTATAGCTTTCCTTTAAAAAAAAGAATTATAGAAATCGGTTAACGTGGTCCAAAGTTATGCGGTAATACACATACAAAAAATAAAATAAAAAAATAAAAATAAATATTCGGACGAATTGGTACCTTTCTCCTTTTTGCGAAGTCGGTTAAAAACTACTTTACGCAATTTAAATTGCGGACTATAATTTTTCTGAGTTTCAACTTTGAGCAAATCTTGCTTAAAATGCTTTTATTGCCAAACATTTGGCATTAAAATAAAAAAAAAAGAAATTCTCACCTTCTATTTTTTCATATTTGGCCACTTTGCTACATTGTGTCCCGTTATCCAGTATAACAACAAGGAACTATACGTACGTATATGTATGCATATCGTCGTTTAAAGTACAAAACCGCGTATCAACAAAATGCAAAACCGCGTATCTAAAGAATGCAAAACCGCGTATGTGAGGTTGCATAAATTATTTACTAAAGAGTATTTCAAAATAGTTCTCTATTTTGTAAAGCAATCGCTTTTCTGACTAGGCATATTTCAGGACGAATGGATAAGGATTGAGCCAAAAGCTTGTGTGAGCAAGTCCAATTTTTGGCAGCAAATGTCAGTTACGCGGTTTTGCAGAATGACGATACGCGGTTTTGTATTTTAAACGACGATATGTTTGTACATACTCATATGCCTGCATGCCTAGGAAATCGTTTTACTTCACTTTTAATATGCCAAGATATATGAGCGCGTTCAACTTTAACAAGGCCGCACTTATCCTTCATAGCACTGACACACAAACACTTGCACACCCGTAGCCTCCACTTGCTCTTACCAGTAATTCACTCGTATTTGTATTACACTCATTTGCCATGCAAAAAAATTTACATTATCCGCCTGCAATGAGACCCTGCTGTGCTGATGATGGGTGTGTATTAAAAGAAATTCGTTTAAGACGTAGACAAAAACAAACATTAGCATAGCCGGCGCGGCGGTAGATTTCACTTTACGAGTGCTCTCGGCCACAATTGCAGGGCTAATAATGGCCGCTGGTCAGCAGCAGTGATGCGCTTGAAGTTGGCATGTAATAGGAAATAGGGCTTATTTAAAAAAAAAAAACAGAATTTTTTACTTTTCAAGGAAATGCTCGCACAATTTCAAGTAAACAAGTTTCAGACTTTCCCCTTTCAGTTTATATGCCGTAATTTTTTGATTGGCACCTACGTATAAACACTAGAGGGTCCCAGAAATGCTTATGAAAAAA
>NW_023460890.1:0-30943 GCF_013731165.1 Rhagoletis pomonella | reverse complement strand
TTTTTTCATAAGCATTTCTGGGACCCTCTAGTGTTTATACGTAGGTGCCAATCAAAAAATTACGGCATATAAACTGAAAGGGGAAAGTCTGAAACTTGTTTACTTGAAATTGTGCGAGCATTTCCTTGAAAAGTAAAAAATTCTGTTTTTTTTTTTTAAATAAGCCCTATTTCCTATTACATGCCAACTTCAAGCGCATCACTGCTGCTGACCAGCGGCCATTATTAGCCCTGCAATTGTGGCCGAGAGCACTCGTAAAGTGAAATCTACCGCCGCGCCGGCTATGCTAATGTTTGTTTTTGTCTACGTCTTAAACGAATTTCTTTTAATACACACCCATCATCAGCACAGCAGGGTCTCATTGCAGGCGGATAATGTAAATTTTTTTGCATGGCAAATGAGTGTAATACAAATACGAGTGAATTACTGGTAAGAGCAAGTGGAGGCTACGGGTGTGCAAGTGTTTGTGTGTCAGTGCTATGAAGGATAAGTGCGGCCTTGTTAAAGTTGAACGCGCTCATATATCTTGGCATATTAAAAGTGAAGTAAAACGATTTCCTAGGCATGCAGGCATATGAGTATGTACAAACATATCGTCGTTTAAAATACAAAACCGCGTATCGTCATTCTGCAAAACCGCGTAACTGACATTTGCTGCCAAAAATTGGACTTGCTCACACAAGCTTTTGGCTCAATCCTTATCCATTCGTCCTGAAATATGCCTAGTCAGAAAAGCGATTGCTTTACAAAATAGAGAACTATTTTGAAATACTCTTTAGTAAATAATTTATGCAACCTCACATACGCGGTTTTGCATTCTTTAGATACGCGGTTTTGCATTTTGTTGATACGCGGTTTTGTACTTTAAACGACGATATGCATACATATACGTACGTATAGTTCCTTGTTGTTATACTGGATAACGGGACACAATGTAGCAAAGTGGCCAAATATGAAAAAATAGAAGGTGAGAATTTCTTTTTTTTTTATTTTAATGCCAAATGTTTGGCAATAAAAGCATTTTAAGCAAGATTTGCTCAAAGTTGAAACTCAGAAAAATTATAGTCCGCAATTTAAATTGCGTAAAGTAGTTTTTAACCGACTTCGCAAAAAGGAGAAAGGTACCAATTCGTCCGAATATTTATTTTTATTTTTTTATTTTATTTTTTGTATGTGTATTACCGCATAACTTTGGACCACGTTAACCGATTTCTATAATTCTTTTTTTTAAAGGAAAGCTATACTTTTTTTGTACAAGTATCTAAAACTAAATGAATTTTGATTGCGAGTTGACACTTTGGAAAACAATAAAAAAAAACCATATTCGAAAAATCTACGCTTTTTTCATAACTGGTCATAACTAATGTTAATTTCAAAATAAGGCTGTTGGGAACTTATGCTGTACCTGTCTGAAGAAACTAAATTTCCTACAAAAAAAGTTACGGAACACCAAATCGATATTTCTTGAGATATTGGGCTTTGAACAGTTTCTACAATTTAGCTCAATAATTCATGAAAATTCCACCTACCTCAATTTCCTAAAAGTCTGTCGTTTACATTTTTTAAGTAGGTAGGGTTGCCACCTGCGTGAAATGTCGAATTGGGTTAACTTATACACAAATTATATAAAATATCAAAATACGAAAGAGTGTTAAGATGTCTTTAGGTTGAACACTAATAATATTTTTCAGATGTTGGAAGAGGGTTGCCACCCGTTTAAAAAGTTAAATTGAAATTAGTTAATAACTTAAATGAATTATGTATTAAAACTTTTGAATTTGAAAAATTTTTATTTCTGAGCTATCTTTAGCGGGGTTGCCACAGGTATAAAAAATCAAATTTAGCTTTAATTAATGCAATTGGATAAATGAAATACCTTCATACATATGTATGTAACACGATATGAGTGTCAGAGGAAAAATCTTAAGAAGGTTTTAGTTTAAAAATGTTTTGTAAAGGGTTGCCGCCTCCTTGAAAAGTCGAACTTAGTTAACTATTGCACAGGTTACATGAAATATGGGTGTCAAATGAAAGAGTGTTAAAAAATATTTCGTTTGAATATTCCGAATGTTTTTGAGGGGTTTCAAGAGGATTGCCATATGTTTAAAAGGTGAAATTAGTTATTAAAAGGGGGCGGGGTGCAATAAATCGAAATGGGAGGGTTGCCACGTGTTTGAACAATCAAATCAGTTTATTGGAATACATGTGTATCAATGTGTCAGACGTAAGAGATTTAAGAAGATTTTAGTTAGTTAGACCTCTCTTTACTAAGAAACGGCTGTACGGGTTTAGATTAAATATGGCGCACGAATGTTTATAACTATGACTAAAATTTGGAATATTTTTAAGGTTTTTGAATTCAATTTTGGGCGTTTTAACGCCACGCGGGTTTACTAGTTTATTTAAATTGTGGGCGAGTTCAAGATATAGGAAAACTGAATGAATGAAAAAAATGGATTCAAACTGGGTTTAGAGAAAAATGGGTTTAAGCGTAGATAAAGTGAAAAGTGGATACGGAGAATCTTAAGTGTGAAGAAAGTACGGCCAGACGTTTCTTCCTAAATGCAGAAACATCTGCTGAAATAACTAAAATAGATATAAACAGTATGCATCGCCAATAAGTATTCAAGACTTTCAAGTTCTTATGAAGAGTGCGTAACAAATGTATGTAGATTAATATGGCCGGTGTTAGCTACATATATGCCGGTAACAGTGCATAAAGTGTTAGTACTCGGTTTTGATATTATTAGAAATGTCATGATACCTATTGGAATGCTTTCTGAAGGAGCTACGCAAGTAGACAATATATAGCTGTAAACCAAATTTCATTAAAATCGGAGCACTTTTAGTTTTTCCGCCCTCTAGCGTAGGGGGCATGCAAGTTGTCCAATTTTCACCATATTGTAGAATTCTTCTTTCTACAAAAAAGACGAACCCATAACGAATTTTTTATCAAAATCGAAGCATGCTAACAATTTTTTGCCGCAGCTTTCTTATATGGGATCATGACACATCAGAAAGTAATTGTGGCTCAGTGGCAATATTTTGCCGTGAAAGGGAAAGGGCTTTCAAAACCAGTTTGTTTCATATCAAATTGTAGCTTCTGTCGAAAGCGCTACGATTAATTCGCATGGAGTGTAGAAAAAGCACACTGTGCGGCGTAGCAATAACACTTTCTAGCAGGCTAACCTAATATTCGCGGCTTGCGTTTTGGTACGCATGCGTCGAATTTGTTTTTTTGCGTCACCCGAAATTGACTTGCATGCGTTTGCATTTGATTTCATTGAGCGAAACGTCAAATCAAAATGTCACCCAGAACAAAAATTGGAAATTGAGTTAGCTTCATACGCACGCCGTTCAATTTCGGTTGTTCTCATACAAGTTGCATGTGCATGAGAAATTTTTGACAATAAATTGGCGGCGTGCGTGAATATTATAGGTTAGCCTGTAGCAGTGCCGTTGGCCAGTTTGTGGGTGAGTTGGTCGTCAATGACAAACGGTGCGGCATACTGCTGTGCAAGCGTACTTAATATGCCTATGTTTGTGTGTATGCATTAATGGTAAAATGTGTAAACAAGCAGGCGTATGTAGGTCCTCTCGCTGTATGAGTATGTGCAACACATTTCCATGCAATAAAATAACATATACGCACTGTTGCAAAAACACATATGTAGATAATATAGAAAAGCATAAACAAGTACGCAAGCAAGATACATGAGCATGACGATGCGTGCATACATAAATATGTATATATGTATTTACGAGTTTGTGTGTGCAAATGCGTTTATTTGCGCTGCGCTTTTCTGTTGGGCCGTGTGGAGTCGAGTTAAATGGCAGCGGGCGGTAATGATTGCTGCGCTGACGGCTGCTGGCCACTTGAAATTGGATTTAAGTAGAACGTTGTTGGTGCACGGTTACATATGTACATACATACACACATAGGCACACATATTTATGTAAGTAAATACTTAGGTAAGTAGGCAGTCAGGCGCCAGGATATTTCGTCGGTTGCCAGCTGATTGCTTTAATGTACCACTATGGCTACGGTGACCATATTTATGTCAGCCGAATACTGGACAAAAAATAATTTGCCAATTTTTTCCACAAAAGCCAGAGTATTTGAAAATCTTTTCCAATGATCCTAGATTTATTAGCCCTGAAACAGCATCTTTATTTAGAATATATTTTTCGATCTTTTATGAACGCAGACCACAAATATTCAGTTGCAACATCACACATTTCTAGAATATTTTTCCATAACTTTGTACTTTGTGCTCGAGATTTTTACCCCGTAAAATTGGTTACAAAAACATTCCTAGTTAGGGAAACATGATAGAAGTATCCGACTACTTTTGAATCAAAAGTGGTGTTCAACGGAGTATTTACAGACTCGGATTTCGGCCAAGCACAATGCAGTGAATATCAACCGCAACGAGCTGAATTGCGAAACGTACCTTCGAATGGTCCTATTTCCCTTCCATCTTTGCGAATTTCTTTACTTTTACTATTTGGATGGCTATTTGGAGTTTTTCATGTTGCAGATAAAATCCCTCATACAATGTGCAAAATTTTTTTGTTTAATGAACATATTCTCCCTTCCCAAAATTTGAAAATTGCCTCCACGCCACGGCACATTGGAGATGTAACCGAGAAAAAAAGCAAGCTGCGTGCATTTTCTTGTTGAATTTGGAATCCAGATATGTATGTAAACAAAGCTTGAAATTTTAGAGTAAAATTTAAACAAAAATGACAATTTGAAAAGCTAAATACTAATGAAATTTCTTTTAGAAATTTCAACAACAGTCATTAACGTCTATTTTCTATTCATACCCACAAATACCCAGTTTTTCTACGCAAAATTACTCGATAAAAAATTATTCAGAAACCGTCTACATATGTGCTCCTTGATTCGAATCATAAGCGTCCAGATTTAAAAATAAGTAATTTTTAGCAAAAAAAAACCGACCTAAATTCTCATATATAAATATATATATATATATATATATATATATATTACAATTGCTGGCGTATGCCGACGACATCGATATTATCGGTAAAAACAAGGGCTACGTCTGTTCTGCCTTCTCGGGATTGGATAGAGAAGCAAAGCGAATGGGTCTGGTGGTGAACGAGGACAAAACGAAGTATCTCCTGTCAGCACACAAACAGTCAGAGCATACGCGTCTTGGCACCCACGTCACTGTTGACAGTTACAAGTTTGAAAAAGTAGACGACTTCGTTTATTTGGGAACCAGCATTAACACCAATAATAATGTCAGCCTTGAAATCCAACGGAGAATCACTCTTGCCAACAAGTGCTACTTTGGGCTGAGTAGGCAATTGAGAAGTAAAGTCCTCTCTCGTCGTACAAAGATCACACTCTATAAGTCACTCATCATGCCTGTGCTGGTGTATGGCGCGGAAGCATGGACAATGAAAGCATCTGATGAGGCGGCTCTTGGAGTTTTCGAGAGAAAGATTCTGCGAAAGATTTACGGACCTTTACGCGTTGGTGATGGCGAATATCGCAGACGATTTAACGATGAGCTGTATGAGCTTTACAACGATATAGACATAGTGCAGCGAATTAAAATTCAGCGGCTCCGCTGGCTTGGCCATGTCGTTCGTATGGACAGAAACGCTCCTGCTCTGAAAATATTCAACGCGGGCCGCGATGCTGGTAACAGAGGAAGAGGAAGACCTCCTCTGCGTTGGAAAGACCAGGTGGAGAAGGACTTGGCTTCACTTGGCATTTTCAATTGGCGCCAGTTAGCACAGAAGAGAAATGACTGGCGTGCTGTTTTGGACTCGGCCAAAATCGCTTAGGCGGTTACAGCGCCAAATAAGAAGAAGAAGATATATATATATATATATATATTTCATGATCCACTGATTGGATCTTAACCAGATTAGTATGGGACGACCTCTGAGACGCTACCTTTCCGATGCAAAATTATCGAAATCGGTTGACGTGGTCCAAAGTTATGCGGTAACATACATAAAAAAAATATATATTCCGACGAACTGATAACCTCCTACTTGTTTGGAAGTCGGTTAAAAAAAAAACTGGTTGATAGGCATGTCATTTTTATGAGATGTTAAGGCGTCAAAATACCGGATACGGGACTTTAAAAGAAGTACAGAAACCGTATTAAATAAATAAATTATCAGGAGAATTGACAAAAATAGAGGACTTGTCCCGTATAATACATGACGGATGGTCACCGTAACTATGGCTGTAGCTATGTGTTGGAGCCTGGAAGCTCCGGCAATGCGTTGGTGTTATGGCGGTGTTGATGAGTTTAAAAAAGCATAAACCGGAATTTTATTGCATTTAACAGCACGTGAATGGACCACTCTAATGGTGGCATCATCAACAAGTAATAAAAAATAAAAAAGCTTTGCTTAAATTTCCACCAGGAAGAGAAGAAAAGAATGAGGAGTGTAGAAATTTCTATTAACACGCAAGCGAAAGTGTATTCAAGAAAGTAATAAAATACAAAATTTTACTTTTTTTTGCAGGCAATAGAAATTTGCACTTCATTGCCTGCAGCTGTTAAAATTTGTTTTCGGCAGGCTGTTACACTTTATGTATAGCACTTTTATGTATGTATTAGAAGGCCGCTTAGCTTTTATTTTATGCCGTATAATGCAAAACGACAAAAAAAGTTATACTGAGTAGCCTTCCAATAGTTCTAGAGTTGTTGAAAAGGAAAAAAGGTTCTGGATAATTTGAAAAAAAAAAAAAAAACAATTCAATAATTGTGTATGCCAGATTCACGAAGCCAACGACGTGTTGCGAAAAGGTAAACAAAAAATTGTTCTGAGTAGCTTTTCAATAGTTCTAGCAGTCCTGAAAAAGGGGGAAAAAATTTTATAAAACTCAAGAAGTAAAATTTTTGATAAAAGTAAAAATTAAAACTGTGAAGCGAAGAAAGCGAAATCGTTAGCCCAAGTATGTTTGTTTATAAAAAAGAATAAAAAATTTTAAATGTAATCTAATAAAATCTGAAGTATAATCATTTTAATAAACATTTTTCGGCGCAATTTTGCAGAACTTTTTTTCCTTTTCAGGAATTCTAGAAATATTGAAAAGCTACTCAGAACAATTTTTTATTTGCCTTTATGCCACATGTCGTTAGCTGCGTGAATCTGGCATGCACAATTTTTTAAGCATTTTTTTTGTCAAAATGTCCAAAACTTTTTTCCCCTTTTCAGGAACTCTAGAAATATTGAAAGGCTACCAGAACAGCTTTTTTTTGTCTCCAGAAGTCGTTGAGATAAAAATCCAGTTGAGACTATTATAGTCTAGGCTTACTTGCCTTACCATTCAATATTTACGCCTTTTTCGCGGGAGATTAAGAACATCGTTCAGTGAAAAAAAAACCTGTTGGGCTTTGAAAGGAAAAGTCATATATAAAAAATTTCACATTTCTACGAAAGGTTAGTTTAGGGACACACTTGGACAATAAGGAGAATATCCTTTGTGATACTATGAAAAACTGAGCGGAGGCCAATTTATTTAGTCGTCAAATTGCCGCCAGCCGATTACGAAATTTCGAATGCGGCTGATTTCGATGCCTGATAGCAGGGTTAGTTAAGAAAGGGCTGAAATGTTTCCATCTTAGACTCGCGAAGGCTGAACATTCTAAAAGAAAGTGCTGAGATGATTCCACCAGAGCACCAATGAGTATCAATCGCACAGTGGCCTATCAAAACTAGGGAGAGAGACGTCCCTAGTTGCTCCATATTTGGTAAAAATGTTTCAAAGGTGCCTTTCATTGCCAGACAATTGTGATCCGGCACCCAAATTATTCTTATTAAGTAAGAGGTACTTCGAAGCGATTGGTAGGGAGGTCAGATATTCCCTTACAGGTTTCAAGCGTAGCCTCATAGTGTTCCTGATGGCCACTTGACTGTCCCAGTATGTACTATGCTGCCTAACTGACGTCACACTTTTAAGCAGTGAGTCTACCGTTTCCTTGTTTGCAGCTGTCTCCGCCTGAGAGATACTGCAGAAGTTCGCAAACCTGAACATGGTTTTAATGGAAAGTTCCCGATAGAAAATACCTTTACCAACCCTGTCTCCAAGTTTTGATTCATCCGTAAAGAAGTTTAACACTCCGTTCTTCCTGTAACCCCGTCCTACCCAGTTCTCTCTTGAGGGAACGAAGACAGAAAAGGTGCTGCTAGGGGCCACTTCGGGGAGCAGTAACTTATCTGTTCAGGGATGAAGTCAACGCACTCCAGAGCTCCAGAGTACCTAGCTTGTGAGACAGTTAACCACCAGGTTTACGTGACCATCATATCAGTTCGTGCATGCATACCCAGCAAACTCTGGTTGACTACAACCAGACGAAAGCAAAGGTTTTCAGTAAAGTACTTATTACGGTGCACTGACCCGTAGATAAATATGCTTACAACTTTCTTATACTTATGTATAATCATCAGGTAAGCTGACGGAAGTTGGCATTGGCATCCGAATTTTAATTAGTTGAAATACGTGGCAAATTTTCAAATCCATTTCGATTGATTCTAATCTTTTAATAATTCATTTAACTTATTAATTAATTTGAATTTCAATTTTAAATCGGTGGCAACCCTCTTAAAATACCTCGGAAATGTTCTAGGAGTTCAAATCTAAGATTATAAAACATGTGCATAATTTAATTTAATTCGAGTTTTCAAACTGGTGGAAACCCTCTCCAAAATATTTTCTAACTAAAACCTTTCGACTGACACCTTTATTCTAAAAGCTTAAACAGACGGCAGCGTTGATCCGAATTAACTCGCACTTAATTCGGATCAACCGCAGTTAATTCCCGAGTTGATCCGGATCAACGCTGCCGCCTGTTTATGCTTTAATACATATTTAAATTACCCAATTGCCGGAACAACAAGTTGAATTTGATTCTTTAAACATGTGGCAACACTCCTAAATAAAATTCGAATAAAGCACATTCCGCAATAATTGATTTAACTTATTAACTAATTTGAATTTAATTTTTTGATCAGTGGCAATGAACTTTGATATCATTTGCTGATTTAATCACCCGCTGTCTAAGCAACATTTCAGCTAATTTTACCTTTGCGCACTGCCAATTAATATTGTCTCTCCCATTGCTCATAACAAATTCCATTGAAATTTCCATACCAATTTTCATAATAAAACTTGCATATCCGCCTGTGCCACAGGGCGTATGATTGATATGCCACAATTACTGTGCAACACAGGCGTGAACTTGATGCAAACTGACTGGGAAATTATAAATCGTACAGGTACCTGTGAGTGTGCATGTGTGTGTTGTGAGTTGTTGTTTGGTTGAGTTATGGCAGTTATTTGACATACATACATGTGATCGGTGCTACCAAGGCATGTACATAGATATGTAGTTATGTACATAAAACCGGATATGTGAACTGAGAGTGAATTTGAGCTTACCGCTGAAGGCATTCCTCGCGTCCGGCCAGTGCCAATTTAACAATATCCGCAAATACCGGAATCACAACCCAATCATTTGGTTTCGTCGCTGTCGCACTAGTTGTTGCTGTAGTCGTAGTTCCAGTTCCAGTTGCATGTGCAGCTTCACCACGAATTCCCGTTGGTCTAGCTGCAGCAGTAGTTGTTAGTGTTGTTGCCGATTTAATTATTTTTCTACTCGCACCTATTGCATGACTACTATTGCTGCTGGTTGTACTATTATTGCTGCTGCTGTTGTTGTTGTTGGTGTTATTGCTATTGCCACTGCCATTGCATGTTGTGGTTGCTTTCATTTCCGGTGCTGCCTTAGCTACTTGGCTTCGATTTGCACATAGAGCGGAAGTCGCTGCAATTTCTACCTGCATGCCATCACCACCACCACTGCCACCTGTTACAGTTAACATCGGTGCACCGAGTACACAACCACCAACAGCTGCTACAATTGAATCGCCAGTCGAGCAGGCAATATCAGCTTTAACTGTTGTAGGTGTTGCCAGCACCTCCGTTATCGCCGCCGCCGCCGCCGCTGTTGTACCATTTACTAAGGAATCGGGTGCCAAGGTGTCCCGTGCGGTGTCTATTGTCACAGTTGCCGCTGCTGTTGCCGCCACCGCTACTGCCCCTCTTGTATAAGCTGTCCGACAGACCGCAGCTGTTGTATCAGTCTTTTGATGAGTCTCATTCAAAATGCTGGCTTGCTTATGCCACAAATCGCCATGTCCTTCAGCATGTCGTTGCATGCAATCCAATTGCTGACACGTCATTTGCAATTTGCTCCACTAAAATATACGAAAACAGAGGTGTAGAGAAGATGAAAGAGATTGAGATTAAACACAAATTCAAGCGCATTGTCATATGTGTATCTGTATATATATGTATTATTTCTGCTCTACCGAAATGCAATCGACAATAAATTAAATTTGTGTTCGAGCTTGATACTTTTGTGGGTCAATTGGGTGCCTGAAATGATTTGCCATTACTTATACTACTTGATTATAGTAGAACACAAACTTCTAATCTTGCATGCGCTTACACAACATATACGTAAATACATACATACATATAAAAGTACATGTACAGCTGTTGCCTCCGTGCAGCCATTAATGATGTATTCTTTTTACCATAAATTCGTGTCATAAAAATTTTGTTTGAACCGCAACGCTGATGAACCAATTTTTTTATAGCATATAGAAAATAAGAAAAAGCAAGTGCATGTGAAAGAACACTAATCTGGGAATCAGCGTTGTTTATGCCAATCACACACTAAGTCGTAAAATAACATCCGCCTGAATGGGGAAGGTATTTGCTGGTAGGTGAAACGAGCAGTTTTTTTTTTATGATCATTGATAGGAAAATATTAAGCTGTAAGAGTATAGTAAAATATCTATGGAAAATACATAATATATAATAGACTCACAAACTGCATTCTAAAGAAAATATATATGGCAGAACAAATCCTAATTTTCTGCATATTTTTATGTGGTTTTCATGTACCTACCCATCCAATAAGGGGTTAAGTGGAGTTGGGATGGGCCATAATTTAGTATCGTCATACTGTCCATTTATTGAGAAGAGCCCAGCTGACTTCGCCGCGGGCCGAAACATGGTACTCTGTAGTACTAGGTTCAAGGAAAAAAATTCCATCAAGCTAAATACATGGCTGTCTGCAGATCAAAAAACGAGAAACCAAATCAACCATGTTGTGATAGATGGAAGGCATGATTCCAGTGTTTTAAATTATGGAGGGAACACTTTTTCACCCTTTTCAGTGGCAGCAGCACTGAAGGTAGTGGGGAAGACGAACCCGAGCCGAGCCCCCAGTCGATGACGATGGAGTCGATGTCCCACCGTCTGAATATGACGAGATACGGATAGCTGTGTGTAAAATTTAATGTGATTACCTGCCAAAATGACTTAACATCACGGTGCCCTCAAACACAACAGATCAATTCAAATTCCCAGATCAGCGCCCTTAAATGCAAGCACTTCAGTAACAATTGGCACACTGGTCACCTTGGTCGGGGTCGAGGCCCATCTCAACCTCTGCCGTACTATGGGTCCGGCACCCGGTTGCCATGGGACTCCACATTAAACCATTGATAGTTATACTTACGGGGAACACCCTGGAGGAGAGGTACGGATAGGAATTATGCGGCTGAAAAATAACAAATTTGCTGGAGCTGATGGAATTTAAGTGTGCTCTACTCAATCCGCGAGAAAGGCGACCCCGGCGAGAATAGGATCGGCACACACAATCAACTTTTTGATATCAAGGCCGCTTTAGATAGCACGAAAAGAAGTTCTCTTTATGCCGCAATGTCTGAATTCGGTATCTCCATGAAACTAATAGGGCTGTGTAACATGACCTTGAGCAATATCACCAGCTCCGTCAGAATTGGGAAGGACTTTTACGAGCCGTTTGAATGTGACGTGCAATATATCAGTGGAATTAATGTAAGTTGACATACATTCACTTTTGTAAGGGAACTAATTCACCTTTTATAAGTATACAATGTTGTTATGTTAAAAAAATAAATTTTGTTATCTAGACTTAAATTCAAAAAATGAGTGATAATTTCATAAAAAATATTTATAACTACCCAAACCTACAAAAAAATAAAGACGCCTTTTAATAGCAACAATAACAAGCATTTATTAATTCACTTATATAAGAATTACAAGCAAATACCTCAACCAACAAATATTTGCTGTGTTCTGACAGCCGAACTTAGAGTCGTTTAATGACTACTTAAGGTGTTCTTCAGTAACGATTTGAAAAAATTCCCTCTCAGAGTCAGTTAATGATTCACTAACAGCATTTAATGAACATTAAAGTTAAACCATTACTTAACTTTTTAATGAATGATTATGACATTTTGTGTTTGTTTTCAATAAATTTCAATTTCGCTAACTTTGCTGTAATAGCAGCACTGGCCCTGTGAGTAGAGCAATGGCGTGCCATTCGAGAGTTCCGAGTTCAATCCACGGCAACCGAGTTTTTGACGTAGAATACGTCTTACGTTTCGATATGGAGGCTATGCTCAAATGTTGTTGTTGTAATTTTTACAGCTTCACGAAAACGCTTATTGCACGAGAACTAGTGAAGCGATTTCAAAGAAAAGTGTGCCGCTTCAAAGACAAAATACCAAGCCTATCGACAGATACATTTATGTAAGTAGCCGATTCGGTGTCTGTCGTAGAAACAACGGTAAATATTGGCTTATTTTGGGGTAAATTTTGAGCCTTTAAAGTGCTCCAGCAGCTTATGATTTGCAGATAAACTTTCATTTTGGTATATAAGTTCTTTGGAGCAATAGAAACATTATCGTGTACAAATTTTGTATAAATTCAACAAATACCGAGCATCTAAAAGCCAAAAATTGTTGAAAAAATTTGCAAAATTTTTTTAATACCAAAATGCTCGAAAACCGCTCGAATGATTTTGTTTTGTTTTTTGTTCTTTAAATAATCAAAAATTCAGGTTTTTCCTGTCGTTTTTTATTCAAATATATGGGCATAAATGCTTTTCCATACAAAATCACTTCGTCATCATTTTGCAAACACGTACATACGCTGGAAGTGAGGGAAGGAGACAAAAAGTATGTGTGTGTAGATATTTCGGCTCTTGAATAACAGATGGCGTAATATTTATAAAAGACAAAGGTGCAGGGGAATATGTAGATGAAGAATATGATAAACATAAAAGTAAAAACAAAGATGAATATAAAGAAAAGTGTGAGGATGAGGATACCGATAAAGGTAAAGATGAAGACAGAGGAAGAAAGATTAAAATAAAGGAAAATATAGAGAAAAGAATATAGACTGAGGCTCAATCTGGGGACTATTTCAGGATTTTAGAGATTTTCGGAATTCTGAGGACTTATCGATATAATAATCTATATTTTATCGGTTTTGTTATCGATATTTTTTTATTGATTTTGTTATCGAAATTTTTATCGGTATTGTTATTGATTTTTCTATCGATGTTTTCGGAACTTATCGATATAATAAACGATATTTCGATAAACGATTTTATTATCGATATTTTAATCGATTTTTTTATAGATCTTGTAATCGATATTTTATCGATTTTGTTATCGGTATTTTTATCGATTTTGTTATCGATATTTTTATCGATTTTGTTACCGATCTTGCTATCGATATTATTATCGCTTGTCTTGTCGAAATTTTTTCTTAGTGTGCTTTCGTTTTTGACATTGATGTGCTCTTAACCATACCACGTTTAAATTTAGCGGCTGTGTCTCCGATACAGCCTGCAGACCAAGACGAAGGCGCTGGACTGTTCCTTTTTTATCTTTTAATAGCATTTTTTCGTCTAATTTTTAAGTTTTATTGAAAAAAAAATTTTAATTTCATTTAATGCTTATAAAGTTTTTCAATTAAGCTTTTTTTCTTTTTGCTTAAATTTTCTCAAATTTTTAGTTTTGTTGTTAACAAATATATATATATATATTTCTTTTTAATTTCGTTTAGTTTTTAGAAAACTTATTACTAAAAGCTGAATATAATAACTCTCGTTAGCTTAGCTATGCTGGATAAGTTTCTCTTAGACATATTAAATTAATTGCATTACATATTTTCTCAAACCATTAACGCGCAACTGACTTCGCTGACACTGATAAATGAATTCAATATTTAGGCATTTAATAGGTAATACATACCTGTAAATCAATATTTGGAAAGCTGGTGCAAACTCGGCATAAGCAGCTAAGTCTAGGATTTCAAAGAAAACTGCCCTAGATTTATTTAAGGAGCAAGTATAGAATCCACACGCACATTCGTTATGCCTACATATGTACGTCAAATGACACTCGAGCTTATCCAAGAATTAGACTTGAAATTACCACAGCAAAGCATAAATCAGCCCTCAGCAAAAATTGCATGCCGCTGTAAGTAAATGCAAACGAACGAATTTTATCACGACAAAAATGTCGAGACAGAGGAACAAATTTAACAACATCAACGGCAATGCATTCGATGATGGGCGACAGTAAAGTCGATATCGGTGGCGACGAGAATCCGGCATTGCCGTTGGTGGAGAAGGGGAGGGGAGTACATTTGAACAAATATCCAGCAGACGACGACGAAGATGACAAGGATAGCGGCCGATAACAATGCATAACGGTGCTGAGCTGAACTTTTAACGACTGCCATTTCGCTGCACACACATACATATATACATATGTATTTTCAGAAGTGTGCGTGTAGTTATGTGTGGCGTAGAGTAGGGATGCACAGCAGAGGTGCACGCAGTCGACGTCGCGGGCAAACTGCGAACACGCGGGCGTGCTGGGCGAGGTGAAGTGAGCTGTACGGAGATGGCAACGTATACATATTAACCACTACACACTTATTTCAAGTAAAAATGCGTGTATGTATGTGTACTTTTGCGACTACTGAGCCAGTGTGGCATCAGCGCACCAGAAAAAGACAATTTTTCCAAAACAAAAGCGCCAAGTTTTTATTATCATGTTTAATAACTTTTTTGATTCAGTAAAAAGTGTATGTACGTATGCATTTACTCACGTTTTTATTAATAAATTAATTTAAATATATTTATAACAACGCAAAACATATTTAATTTACCTATTCCTCAC
Source organism: Rhagoletis pomonella (assembly GCF_013731165.1). NCBI lineage: Eukaryota > Metazoa > Arthropoda > Insecta > Diptera > Tephritidae > Rhagoletis > Rhagoletis pomonella. The sequence continues at coordinate 15,844 of NW_023460890.1, read as the reverse complement.
ATTTTATTCAGTAAATGAATTCCGTCGTAATGTAGAATGTAAGTGTATAGTGTATACATAAATATGTACTTATGCAGTCGGTGTGCTTAAATTAAAAAAGTATCACTAAATAACGCACCAAGCATTGAATTTCAATTATTTTGGCTTTTTGATTTCCCAAAAGCACTAAATTTAGTGCAAAATGCATGACGTTGGCAACAGTGAGCTGAGCACATCCATGCTCAAACAGTGATGCCAGACCAAGTATTGAGTAAATGTATATGTATATGTATAGTATGTATATTTTTCTTTTAAAGCAAAACTTCTAATTGGCGAGGAGATTGATTTTTGGTTGTCACATAGAACACTGATAAGATTCACAGATTTATCTTAGGACTTAATTAATATAATCAACATTATTTGTAGACGAATATATTTGTATATTCGTACATATATTCGTATGAAATAGTAGCTCCCTTCGGCGAAAATCTGTAGTTCTGAACTGGTTCGTTGCTGGTACATTTAGACCCAGTACTGGTTCGCGATAAAACTCTTTTGCAACTGGCGAATTTAACATTGCGATATCCTAGGAAGTGTGACTAGTCCACGGTTTCCCTGCAGGATTATGTTGGGAAGCTGGCTTTAGTATAATGTACCATTCCGTATTTTCTTTAAACCACAAGGAATTTTGTTATGAGACTTTATAAGAATATTGACTTGCTAGCATCGGAACTGCTTCTTTTACGTTTATTTGCCAAGAGTTCTTCAACGGCTCGGCGCCAGTGAGTCATTCGCAATCGTATGCGAGTGGTTCATTATACTAAAGCCAGTCTTCCGACATATGCTACTATTCTATACAAACACAGATATGTATACTTCCTAACAGATTTGTAAAATGCCCTATACCCAAATCCTTCGTATGAGTTATTATCGGTAAAAATTTGGGTATGCTCAAATCTGGCATCACTACAGCAAGTGCTTTGTCACACATTTGAATGTATGTCAGCGATGTGCTCACGCACACAACTACATTTTGCGAAAACAGCGAGAGCATTCAGTTGGCGTTAAATGTTCGATGAGTGAGGTTGTGCTAGCGCTCGAGTGCTCTATCACACATACAATCTCACTATTCTGCTAACTTTGTTTTCCCCTTCCGATAACTTTTTTCCTTCCGCGCTTGCCCTAGCCCGCTGTGCAAAGCTTTGCACGCGCTGTCGCCCGCGACACATATGTGCTGATTTGGGCATCACTAGCGTAGAGGAATTGCCTGACTACGCGTCATTGATGTTGGAGTAATTGTGGTGGCATAAAAGTGCAGTGCAGTACAATGCGGTCTGAGCGAAGTGAGTAAATTGAGAAAAGTGAATGTACATATATATGTATGCATGTAGTACGCCCCTCGATAAAGATTGCTTGCCTACGAAGTAATTTTAGGTCACTGAAGATGAACATAAAGGCAATGCATACGCAGATATACGTCTTCATATACATGTATATGTATGTATGTATGTGCATGCATTTGTCATACACACAGCGCACAGTAAGCTGTTATTGAACATTCGATTGAATGGCTGTTTGCATGTTTGGGTGCGCAATTTTTACATTTGTGTGCCAATGAGTCCTTAGCAAGGCAGCTTTGAGTAGGGACCACTGATGACTACCCATAACCGAGCGCTGCAAGTACTAATCAAGATTTTATGACTTGACTTTTATTGGCATAGAAAACATGACTATGACACACAAGCACTAGCGCATACTTACATATATACACATAAACGGTACGTATTTACATCCATACATACACTCCCATGCACTTGAATAGGGACAATGTTTTTGGCTGTTTTTTTTGGTTTAATTTTCTTGCATTTAATTTCCATGATTTTTCAATAAAAGTGCAGTTCATTTTCTAACAAAAAGTCATGTTAACAAAAATTTCAAACTTTGTAGAAAATTCAAAAAAAAAAATTAAACAAAAATGGGCTATAAAACTGCATACACAAAAATCCTCAGAAAAAATTTGAAATTTTTATAAATATTTTGTTAACTTTTTTTAAATTTTCAGCGAATTTTAAAACTTGGGCTTATATGACTTTTGTTAGAGAATGAACTGCATTTTAATTGAAGAATAATGGAAATTAAATTAGAGATAATTAACCCAGAAGAAACAGCGAAAAAACATTGTTCCCATTCAAGTGCATGGTAGCGTATGCATATTAGTTGGGGTGGTCCAAAATATTAAAGCCGTAATTTTAATGCTCTCACCCTCTAGAATTGTTCTAGAGCGAAAAAATATATCCTTGTTATTACATTTTGTAAACAAAAAATATTTAGTGGTCACTCAAATCACTCAAAATTGTCTTTGCCACAGAGCACGGTAGTGCGCGCGAGTGACGAAAGCAGTCTCAGTAGCGTGCTGGGAATTAACTCGCTTATATTAGCAAATCTCACGAGTTGTTAAATTTTTTGATAAAAATGGGTTATTTGGTCGAAAATGGTGGCGCACTTATCTTAGACAAAGCATTATCTTCAGTTTCGCATAAAACACAAGACTCCATGGCGAAATTGTATTTAAATGAAAACTTAAAAAATATATACTAAAATAAAAAAGTAAAAATAACAACTCGTGCTCATATATCCGTAACGTATACGCTCCGTAGCACCATACACAGTCAGCTAACACGTTTACTCGCACGCCTTAACTTAAAAGTCATATTATTTGAAAACTATTAAATATTGGCGTGGAGTATTTTTCTACAGTATTCTTGACCAATTAATATATTAATTTATTCATGCATATAACAATTTTATAGTGAATTTCGAGTGTGCCAATACAAATTTTTAAATTGGAAGTTTTCTTTCGCAAATCATCGTCATCTTATAGTCTTTGTAATTTATCATTTGGTGGAACTCGTAGTTTCATTAATCTAGATTGTTTTGCTTTGGCAAGAAGAAGAAGTTTTGAAATAACTTCAATTTTTAAAATGAAAAAATCTTTAAATATCCAAAATTACAAAATAGCTGCGACTGATATTTTGCATGCTGTAATTTTTTTTTTTAATTTCGTGGCACACTTTAGAAACTTCACAGTAAGGTTATATAAGCTGCCGAATTTCATTGCCTCCAACACAAACATTTTATTTGAAAACTTCCCAAAGTTATTAAAAAAAATGTGAAAATGATTTTTACGAATGACAATAGGAAAATTAGTAATTTTGATACTTTTTTCGCCTAAATAAACGTTTTAACGCTAAAACACATATTTGACTTTGGAACTCCATTGATTGAAATAAATGTAAGAAGAATGCTTCAACGTTTTTTTCTGGCGAGAGGAGTGCCACTAAAAAAAAAAACATATCGTGAGATTTGCTCATATATACCCGAGATTTGGAAGTTTTTTTCCAGACGTTCAATCGACATGTTTGAGCGATCGTTGAAAAGGTATTGGAGAGAATTTATATGGGAGAGAAAACAACTTTTTGTAGAAATAGTATAGAATTCTTCAGGCTCAATATTTTTCGATGGGAAAACTCTGCTTCTCTTCAGGAGACTTCCAGTTATAATACACATTAGGTCCTCCAATGCGAACTTTACTTTTTTCACATGCATATTTGGACCTCCCTAATATTCATTCCCAAAAAAAATGTGTGACTAGGAAGAATGCTTTTTAAGTATATACTCGTATATACATATCTACTACTATGCATATGTACCTAATATTGGACCTAAATAAAAATGTGTCACCAAAATTACCGTATATTTTATTCAAACAGTTATTGAGCATTGATTCTGCGCTTAAGTGGTTTTTGTGCAGTGAAATGAATCCGGCTTGCATATAAAAAATAATTGCTCATTCACGCGCTCTCTCTCTCACTCTCTTTCTCTATATAATAAATGCAAATATGCAACAAATTGTTGGCCACCATTAACGCAATTCAATTCGCTTGCATTATTAAAAGTGTTTTTTATGTGACAAATATTTATGACATTTATAATAAATTGCTCAATGAATGTGTATGTCGGATAATTGATAATGCAATGCAATAAATTCGAGATGAGCAGGTATAAAAATAATTTGCTGAATTATAAGCAATTTAATATAAAAGCCAAGAATCGTTTGTTTTTTCGCTTGACAGTGTGTGTGGTAGGATAGTTATATATCGATTGAGTTAAAAATCAAACAACAGCAAGCACATGTACTTTAGACTGGATTGGTCTCCATACAAAAACGGGTCATACCGAGGCCTCCGTCTTGACCTGCGGGCTGTGTCGGAACTAAAACCGCTTAATTGAAGTATAGAATGCGTGACATTGTTAGGAGCATCTTCGCGATAAAAAAAACGAAGCACCTAGGTAAATATATACATACTAGGGTGATTGAACCGATCTTTTGAAACCGGTTTTATTGGAAATTTTTTATGTGGTCTTGTTGAAATCTTGATTTTTCGAATATCGAATAATTCGGTTTTTTGCTATCGAATAAACCGGTTTATTTTACCTACAATGTTTATATGCCAATTTGTTTTACTATTAATAGGACTAGTAGGAATTTTATATTTTTTTTTTTTTACCTGCTAGGCAATTTCTAGTTTAAAAGCTTATCACTAATTTGCTTTAGTATCACTTACATTCTCGGTTTATGAGAACAGTTCACATCATAGCATAACTGCTTTCAGTGAAGAGAATATCTGATTGAAAATTCTATTTAGAAAATGATTCCATTCCAACATTTAGAAATACAGTCTAGAGTAGATAATTCTAAAAATTTTTTGACCAAAAAGCCGGTAATCTGGATTGTAGTTTTCTAGCGTCTACAGAGCTCACAGTGCTAAACTGAATATAAAGAAATTACACTCAGAAAAAAGCATTTCCCTAATTCAAGAAAACAGTATCCTCGTTTTCGAGTTACTGTTTTTTCCTTAATATTACGAAAAATTTACTCAATTTCAGAAATTTTTTCTTAATTCAAAAATAGGGCGCCATTAATTTTAAGAAGTAAATTTACTCAATATAAGTCATAATTTCCTTAAATAATTTCGAATTTTGTCAGTACTGTTAAGACAAAGTTAATTGCTTTCCTGTCAAATGTCGGCTGTGGCGTCGCGTGAAGACTACTGCTTTAGATTCTGAGATCGCAGGTTCGAATCCGGTTGGAGATGGTTAGAATAAGGTAAGTCAATTATTTCCGTTTAAATATAAATTAAAAATTGTAAAATTAATTTCATATATGGAAAAACCTAAATACTTAAATAACATAAAAAATAAATTAGATAATTTTTTGTTAAATACAATTTAAAAAAATACAATTAAAAAAATAAATAAAAAATAAAATAAAAGTATTTAAAAAAAATTTCCTGCTCTGGGACTCGAACCCTGCATCTCTCGACTAGCACTCCAGAGCTTTGCTCTGTCGGCCATTGCCACTGTTTGAGCGTCGCGACCAAAATGACATACTTATTCCTTCCACGGGTGGCAAGTAAATTTTTCCTAAAAATTAAGGAATTATGTTTTCCTTAAACTGAGTCAAATCGTTTACTCATATTAAGGCAGCCATGTCATTGGAGCCATTTCAAGGTAATATTTCCTTAGAATAATATACTTATTTCCTAGCATCAAGGAATTTTTTTTCCGAGTGTATAGTAATAGAACCTAAAACTACTCGAGCTAAATTAAGATTCGGAAATCCATGATTTAAAAACAAATAGTAGAAGAACATAAAATAAACAACAAAAATATACATTTTAAAATGTAAATTAAATTTTCTTACTTCTTTTATTAAAACGAATATAATGAAACACTCCAATAATGCAAATATTTCTATAATCCGACTGGGGTCAGCAATTATTAGTTCGTATCACCGGTTTTTGATTGTACTCAAAATCCGACAAAAAATTAAAAAAATGCAACTGGAATTTTTCATAAACTTTTATTTGTATTGCTTTTAATACGAAATTCTTGGTTTTGTTCTTCTTGTTTCTTGTTTCAGTAAAACCTAAAATTACTGTTAATAATTCTATTGTAATTTTGGTCATCATTTCTGACTAACACCAAAATTCTACTTCGCACACCAACTTTCAACAATTTGGATCCAATATTTGGCCAGACGGAAGGAAAGAAAGAAAGGCTCCTAAAGAGATCCAATTGTCAAACGCTGATACACAATTTATATGCTTATATGAAAAAAGTGAAATCGGATTTTATTTTTAAATCGAAACTAGCGCGATTGACATGTAAGGATAATGTTGAAAATTTCAAAATATTGTTTTTAATTAAGTGTGTCAAATGCAAAGAATACCCAAGAGTGCAGAATAAAGCGAAAATTGGTAGCTGTCTGTGGAATTATGTCCTGAAGCTCTGTGGTAAATTTAGTTTTGTTCGCTGCAAGGACATGACTACCTCCCTTATATCCTTTTTCTCAAAAACTAGATTTAAGCTACATTTTTGATCAGAATGTACCAAAAACTTATGATAACTTATAAAGTTAAACTTTTTAACTCTATGGCAAATTTTGTTCAATTGGTATCAGGAAATCACTACTTTACTTATGAATTTTAGTTATCGAAAAAAAAAATATAATTCAATATTTTCTTCAAAAAGGATCATTAATAAAACTTTTTCTAAACTTGCTCAATAAACAATATAACTTATTTCAAATGTAATTTGTAATTTTGTTTTTTAAAATGTACCTATATCTCAATTTCTTCAAATTCATATTCTTTTTTTGTAGACCTTCATAAGTGATGATAGTTCCGGATCCGACATTACTAATAAATGAGCCATTAAATATCTCGTCGTTTTTCATGTACGGGAAAATAGCACATCCCTTGTATTTTAATGCTGGCTTCTAATGCTGGATTTCCACTAGGCATTAAATGGCAAAAATGACAAATGACAAAGTCAGGCATTAAAAAACAATGGTGTCATTACATTCAAAAATCTTTCATTAAGTTCATTTCCACATGGCATTTTTTTAAATGGCATAAATTTTTTGTCATTTCAATGCCTAGTGGGAATTCGGTATAAGGCTTCTTCGGACACACACAATAGAATAAAATAAAAATTTTTTGAAGGCATCGTTCGCCCGATTTCAATGAAACATACGCCGAATTAAAGGAAATGTTAATCCCGATATATAGGGGGCGTGGCATCCCACATATAGACTAAAATGTGAAAACCACTATATCTCTAAAACGAATTATGCCGGGGAACTGAAACTTAGCACAGATGCATAGATTGTAAATTACTTACGGTGAAAAATGGTAGGTACTGGGAAACTGAAATTCTTATATCGCTTATCTATGGAACCGCCTATGCTAACGTTCTGAAATTTGACACAGCAACATATGTATTCAATACCGTACTTACGGGCTTATTTACAGTGTGAATTGTTTGACATATTAGTCAGTGATGAATATCTCATCTACACATACAAATACATAAGCATATTTTTTATAAATGAAAATTGAGGTTCCTTTTTCGGTCTATTTTCAAAAGCTACTGAGTAGGAGACATGCTAGAATTAGCATTTATCAATCCGGTATTAACGTTCATAATTCGATTTTAATTTTTCCTGTAAATTATGCTGGTGGCCTTCAAAATAGTAATTCGCATAAAAGATTTAGTATTGGTGACAGATAAAATTCAAAAGTGTATGAAAAAATATGTCGAATTTCGACAACTGGACGATACAAGTGTTTTTAATTTTGTCAAAATTTTTAAAAATTTAGTGTTTCCGCCGAAAAAACTGTTATTACTTGCAATTTGTTGTTATTGTTTGTCGCTATTTAACAAAAGTTATACATTCCATCAAAGCACGGTTCACTTTTTATAGTACGAAAAAAATAATACCTTAAGTTTTTAAATTTTGTCAATATTGTACTTTTTCAGAAACTTAAGAAATATGGCTTAAAAAATTCATATAATTTTTACAGCTCCGGCAGAAAAATCCTAAACTTTCTAACAGATTCTATTAAAGAACGTACTAAAATAGTAGATAAAAAACTAGCTACTCTTAATGTATTTTTATTTCACCCTACCAAACTTTAGCAATTTTGGGAATTCCAATAAAAACATCTGAAAAGTTTTCGATAGCATAAACCACTTTTCCATAAAAGATATTTACCAAAAATTATTTATGTTTTTTGTACGTATAGTAGTTAACAAAACTATTAAGTTTCAAAGTAAATAAAACACTGAAAAGTGAGTTTTTTTTTCATTCTTTTTTGTAACACTGTAAAAGTCGCTTTTCCGTTCAACAGTAGTACCTCAGAAATTTTCTGACTTTAGCGCCCTCTGCTGTTGGCAAAAAGAGGAGATGATAAATTAAACTTCCAAATCTATTAAAAGTACTATGTTAGCTTTACAAAAATGTATATTACTTAAATATTCTAAGTATTTTATTTGATTTTAATTTTGCCTATGGGACAAAGCACTGTGTGCCGTATACTCCTACACCAGAGCTATTGACAAAAACTGGGGTCTGGAGTACGAAATTGCAACATGGATCTACACCGCGTTGGCAAGACCGATTCTTTTCTATGGGGTAGTATTTTTGTGGGATGCTCTCAATAAAAGGGTTAACGCTTAGAAAATGTTCAACGACTGGCTTCTCTACTGGTAACAGGAGTAGCGCTCAACACGCTACTAGCATATCCTTCGACACGGATCTGCATATATGTAAGATGGCATATAACAAATATCGATCACTGTAACATTCGTAACGACCTTACTCAGTTTTCTAGAGCCGACTATGCCAAACTTTATGGTTACTTAATAAATTGCTCGCCCACTTGCTCCCTGCAACATTGGCTAAGTAATTTGCATTTATTTGCTGTGCCACATGAATTATTTGCACGACATACTTGCAGTGCTTCTACGTGTATGTACATGCTTACATAAATATATATACATATATAGAGATGTATGTATATACACATATTGCTATATAATATGCTTATGCGTCTCAGGGGAAAAATGAGGAAATAGTGTCACAGATGGCGAACTCGCTATGTAACCACAGTGAATTCACTATTTGCACAAAAGTGTTTATCAGAGCAAATAATTTAATTTCATTTAGTGTATATTGGCGAGACGTCACGTGAAGTTTTTATTTACATACATACAAATACATATGTGAATACATATATGTATTGGCAGTGGTTTGTGCAAAGAGCTGAGCTCCCACATGCAAATTATGTTTGTGAAAGCGTGTGCACATTCATTCACATTTACTGATATTTGGAGGCTGACATACACACACACATATGTACACATTCACGCTATACAATATGTGTTCATAACAAACAGAACCAACGGTATTATTCTGCTCCACTTACGGCTTTTTTCCAGCTTCTCTAGGTACACCAAAACATCGGCTGTCTAAAGGCAACGTGTGGATAATGGTTGCACTTTTGGCCACACCAAAGCAAATGCAACGAAAGCAAAAGTCAAAATACAATAAATGGAAATCTATGTATATGCGAGGATTATCGTGGCCATGGTGAGGGTGGTATATAACAAAATGGCGACGTATAGAAATAGCATTCAATTTGATTTGGTATGTGGTTGGTAGTGACGTTCGTTTACCATGAATATGTATGTGAATGTATATGTATGTGTGTTAGCAGTGCCATCATCAATACCCCTAATGCACGGGTATTGCCTTCAACTCCAGAGTTAGTTTTCGCCAATCGAATTTACAGGGCAATTCACGCTAAGAAAACTTAAAGTCTTTTGTAAGACAATTGAAAGATATTTAGTAGGGAAGATAGTTTGAAAGATTTCGCTTATAGGGCAATTCTGCGAACTGTCTTTCAGCTCACCACTGTCTGACAAAAGTCTTTCGTGAGACAGTTGTCAATTCTGGCAACTAACTTGAAAGCTCTTTGCTCTCTTTCCAAATACAAAATGAAGATCTGCTAACGCGGAGGCCTTAGCGTTATGCTGTTCACCTATTAGAAATAAGTTTTTCAAAAATTAAATTAAATAAAAAAATAGATACATATACTTTTCTTAAAAAAAAAAACAATAAATACAAGAAAATTAAATGTAAACAAAAAATATGTAAAAGGAAAAAAGCAAAAATAATTAAAATTATTTTTCAAAAATTAAATGAAATAAAAGAATTAATTTTTTTTAGAATCGAAAATTAAATTTATCAAAACAAAATAAATTAATACTTAAAAATTAAATAAAATTTTCAAAAAATAATTTTATTTTTAAAACAAAATCTAAAAATAAAAAAATTAAATTAAAAAAATACCTAAATAAACCTATTAATAAATGAAATAGAACAAACACATTTTTCTTTTTAAATCAGTAAAATAAAATAATAATAATTAAGTTAACACAAGAAAAACCAACTGAATTATAAAAATAAAAATAAAATAAAATAGAATTACGAAAAATTAAATGAAGTAAAAAAATTTTTATTTTTTTTAACAGCAGAATATCAAAATTAAAAGGAATTTAAACTGAAAAAATAATTAAAAAAATAAGCCCTTAAAAATTAAATGAAATAAAACAAATATTTTTTTTCCTTAAAAAAGATAAAATACAAAATTTATAAAATATAATTTGAAGAAAAAATAAATAAAATAAAATAAAAAAATTTTAATGGTCATTTAATTTTTAAGGGCTTATTTTTTTAATTATTTTTTCAGTTTAAATTCCTTTTAATTTTGATATTCTGCTGTTAAAAAAAATAAAAATTCAGCTCCGAGGACGCTAACTCTGATCATTTGGATGGCATAACCGTGCTTTGCTCAGTTGGCTACTGTGACTGTTGGAACGACGTGAGCTAAATGCTGTACAAGAGAGTTTTTTCTTAGACTTTTCGGATAGAATAACAAAAGTCTTTCGAACTATCTTGCCATCTTTCTTTCATTCGTCTTACGAAAGACTTTTTACTATCTTAGCCTGAATTTCTCTGTTATTCTGGCAAAAAAGTCTTACAAAAAAGCTTCATTGCTAACTTTGATGGTGAAAAGCTCTTTTGACAGAGTGCATTTGTATATAATTTTCCTCGCACTGATCCAACAGTCGCAATGTCCGAGTGAGCAAAGCCTGGCGTGCCATTAGAGAGACCGGGGTTCGAATCCTCGGTTGGCAGATTTTTTTAATTTTTTTTATTTTGCGTATTTTAATTTTTTTTAAATTAAATTTTTAGATTTTATTGTTTTTAAATGCAAAAATCCCATTTTAAGTTTCGTCTAAATTTTAGAATTTCATATTTATTCTTCTTTTTTTACTAAAATTTTTAGTTTTTTAATTACATCTTTTTCTTAATTTTAAGATTTTATTTTTTTTTAAGAAAGATGTTTATTAAATTTTATAAAATTTTTATAACTTATTTTATTTTTTAAAAACAAAAATATTTATTTCTTTTATTTCAATTAATTTTCCTAGTAGTTTGCTTTACTCGTAAACTCGCTGCCCTGCCAATTCGTGACATAAATAATGCCAACGCCAAATAGCCAGCGTGTATGTGATGACTGGGAGGAAAAGAAGTAGTAGTTTGCGCCATGTGGGCGTATTTTGTACATACATTTTAAGTCTGAATCTGGCTTTCGTCTGGTAGCTTTTACTTCCATCTTGCGCTCGAGTACGCTTACATATGACTGCCTGTGTTCTGGCTTTAGTGTATTGCTTTACATACATACATATGTATGTATTAGTTAGTAAGCTTTTGTACTGATTGTGTTTTCGTAGGGCCTTGGCAGTTTGGTTAACCGTTATAGCAAAGCATATGCATTTTGGCTTTTCAGCTTAAAAATATAGCCAAGCAAATGCGCGAGAGATTGCCAATGTGATGGTGTAGCGTCCAAGGTTTGATGATGATGGTGCAGTGCATTTAGGGGTTTTTTATTTTTTAATGGAAACCTACTGCACACTCGCAAATGCACAAACATGCATACAGATGCACATTCACACTTATATATGCACATACGTTCATACAAGAGCCAACTACTTTCATGAAGATACTCGTACACATCTGATGAGCACTACGAATACTGCGGTCCTGTTGGTATAAGATATCTGACTATATCTGGCAGAGAAACCCCAAACTAGTGAGCCAAATATCTAGTTCCGTACTGGATCTTTATCGCCAAAAACGAGTGAGACCGATAGCGACTAGATACCCACCAATTCAAAAGTAGCGAACTGTGACATTTTTATAAAGCAATTATATTTTACTTTTTAAAACCACAGCTAAGCTAGCTAAGAATGAAAAATTATATAAGTGCATCGATTTCTAAAAGACCGAACTATTTACTTGTTTTATTTCTGATAATTTTTGTTCAATGATGCTAATGCAAATTTGCTAAGTCCAAAATAGTAACAGAAAATGTGATAAGTTCAAAAAATAAAAAAAAATAAACTTTTCATTAGAAATCTACATCTAAGGTTGCGAATTTAGAGCTAGTGCGGAACTATGGAAAATGGGATGTTTAACCATAACGGTTATGATCTCTATAAAAAAAAACTATAATTTAACCGCTAAAGTTGGATCTTTATTTTTCAGGTAAAAAAAATTTTATTTTTTGGATACAAAAATAATCGTTAAATTTTTGGATCATAAAGGATTTAAAACGTTCATTACACTGCAAAACTAACGTTTATTTTTTAATCGAAATAAATTTAACAATCAATTTTTATTGAAAATTTAAGAACCAAAAAAGTATTTAAAAAAAAAAAACCGACTTTAATTCTCATATAAAAATTTAAGATTTCCGTTAATCTCTTAATGATCCAATGATCGGATTTAAACCAAATTATAATGGGACCACCCTTGAGGTAACACCTTTCCTTAAAAAAAAAAAAAGAAAAGAAAAGAGTCCAAAGTTATGCGGTAACGCACAAACAAAAAACTATTCCGATGAGATAACAATATCGATAAAAATGTCGGTTTCGAATTCGATAAATTTATTGATATCAAGACCGATTAATATAACGGAAATTTATAAATAGTCCCGAAAATCACGAACTAGCGCCGGGCTGCCCGAAGTAGTCTTGAAGATCCCGAAATAGTCATGAGAATCCCGAAATAGTATCGTTAATCCCGAAATACGAAAGAGAATACCGAAATAGTCTTGCCCAGGGGTGGGCAAGGCCGAGGCCGAAAAGAGCCACATGTAAATTCTAAATGCTACAAAGAGCCACAAAAAACAACAAAAAACAACAAAAATAAAAATTTCATTTTTAAATAAAATTTATATTAAAAATGAGAAACATTAATTTTATTACGTACATTAGAGTAAGATAGATACTAAAGAAAATTCAAAAGATCCCTTTGGCCAAATTTTCAAAATCTAGTTTTACGTCAGTTAAAGCCGTTCGTAACAGTTCTTTAAAATGTTGGTGAGTCAATAGGTACGTTCGTTTAAAATTTCCAGTAAAAAATTTCCAACAGCAAAATTCCGGCGAAATGTCATCTGTTCTCTCACAAGAGCAAAAATCCAAAATAATACGCGCACAGCTGGTAGAAATTTTATTTACATTCAAAAGTATAAAATTGGAAACGTAAGAAAACAGACCCCGAAGTCTTATCCTGGCACAGTTCACTGACTAAACTAATAGTTACTTACTTTCTACAAGTTTAATTAGTCGCACTTTACTATTTTAACTTCCAAACCATCAAATTCAATTTTGGGATTTGCGTAAATTCCGATCAGCTGTTTTCTTGTTGGCAAATTGCTGTTGGTAAAAATTTTTACAGCAAAAACTAGCAGCTTTTCCTCAAAATGAAATGTTATTTTGCTCTCTCAATTTCCCCTACTTTGCAAGTTTTTTGCGTACGCGAACACAAAATGCTGATAGTTTTTATAACTTTCAATAATTATCAGGTACGCGAATGCAACTAATTGTGAGACGTATTTTGACTTTACGAACTTCATTGTAGAGTACAAAGACTCACAGTTATACGTTGTACCAAAAATTGAAAATATACAGCACACAGCTGTTTTCAACAGGAGATATTTTAATCTGGTACTTGTTGAGGGAATTCAAGCAATGGCAAAGTTTTATGTTGCATTTTCAGTGCCTTATCTTCTTTTACTTCCAAAAACTCCAACTCTTCTTTGCTTTTCTTAAAAGGGAGTATTTCGGATATTGTAAATTCATCCTCAATTAGGTTACAGTAAAAAGGGTTTATGAAGTATGCAAACGCACATTTCAATAATTTCAAATTGGCAAATCTTTTTTCAAAATCTACTTTTAAATTATGTGCAATATTTTTTTTCTAGCGGTGGAAAATGATGAAATATTCTTTTTTTGAGATCATATTCTAAGCAAAGAGAAAGTAAAAGAGCCGCACATTGTTAAGCAAAGAGCCGCTTTTGGCTCAAAGAGCCGCGTTTGCCTACCGTTGGTCTATTCTAATAGTCTAAGGTCCTCAAATAGTTCCCCAATTGAGGTGTAATGAGTTTAAGTGAGAACGGTTGTGATGCGGTCAGTAGTGGTGAGTTAAGGTTAGGTGAATTTAGATAAAGTAGGCCAGGTGTGGTGAGTTTAAACAAGGTGTGGTGAGCTTGTGCGTGGTGAGTTTAGGTGAGAACGGGTGTGATGAGGTCAGTAGTGGTGGGTTAAGGCTTATTGAGTTTAGGTAAGGTAGGATCAGGTGTGGTGAGTTTAAACGAGGTGGGGTGAGCTTGTGCGTGGTGAGTTTATTTGAGGTGAAGTGAGTTGTGGTAAGGCAGGTTGAGGTGAGTATAAGGTAGGGTGCTAATTTTTGAAACCTAAATTTGTTTTACTTGGGTATTTAGCAAACTCCTAATACCTAGGTTTTTTTACAACTCCTAAGTGCTTTTACTTGAATATTTATACATCTCTAAATACTAAGGGCTAAATTCACAGTACGTAGTTAACTCAGAATAGCCAGTTAACTACAGATTTTCAGTACAAAAATCTAATTACAGATTTTCAAAAATCTAACTTGTAAGGCATTTCCACCAAGCCTTAACTGCAGTTTATGCCTATTGGAAAAACGAGATTATCACTCGAATGGGGTAAGTGCTCATATTTAGTATAAGAAAACGAAAGTAGAAAAGCAAAACGTAAGAAAAAATCATTGCCAATAACCCCATGTTAAAATATTTCATACTTATCTGAGCCCTTAACTACAGTTAAGCCTTTGGTGGAAATAGGCTATTAGCTTTCTGAGTTAACTACGCACTGTGAATTTGGCCCTTAGTATTTTAGTATTTAGTATTCAAACTGGTACTTTAAATACAAAGGTATTTAGATCGCTGGCTTGAATTACATTTATTTAAACAAATTTTATTTCAAATTGAAAACATATTCCTACGAAAATAATTTAAAATCGCTACCATGAGAAAACCATAACCGTGGGAGGGAGGGGGGGGGGTCAATTGACACTTCGTAGGACATCGCAATGTTAAATTTGCCAATTGCTAGTATTGGTTCTAAATTCCCTAGTAACAAACCAAATCGGCACTAGTACGTTTCCCCACAGGGTATATATACTCGTACGTGTGTGTGCGACTAGGAGTATCCATGTACATATGTAGTGGCTTGGGTTGCTTTGTTGAATTGGCCAGCACTGCAGTGAAATTCTAGGTAATCTTCTTGTTGTGCTTCAAACTAAAATAAGAACTACAAATAAATGGTTGAACAGTACGTACATAACTATGTACAAGAGATACATACATATGTATATTGGAGAGTACATAATTATGTACATTTATACTTGTGTTGGTATGCATGTATATTTTTATTCACTCCTGCTAGAACTTCAAATGAAATGGTTTTGCAATTTGTTATTTAATTAATAAAATGATGATTCAACTTTGGTAATTTATTTCTTTGTATGACTTGGTGTTCGAATTTCAAAGTAAAATAAAAGGTAAAA
>NW_023460889.1:0-30944 GCF_013731165.1 Rhagoletis pomonella | reverse complement strand
TTACCGTTAGTTTAATAAAACAATGTAGGTACGAAACGAAAGCGCTCGAAAAACGATTTATTTCGAAAATATACGTCAGGACGGTTGCCACCTGATCAAAAAGTTAAAATCAATTTGACTTAAATGTTAAAACGAAATATTTTAATATGGGAATCAAACGAAAGACGCTTTAGGAAAATTGTATCTATTTCGAAAATAATTTTGTCGACGGCTGAAAATAAATTTATTTGGCAAATTAATTAAAATCCATTGTAAATATGAACGCTTGTGAGATAGCTTATGGAGATGGCTTACGACCTTAATTAATATATTTTTTGGAATGATAACAACCTGCTTAAAAAGTAAAATTCCATTCCACATGAGTTAAAAAAAATTCACAAAATTGTTGGATTCACAAAATTATGGACAAAGATTGAAAAAAGCTTTATTACGAAAACATGTCGGATACGATGGCTAGCTATTCAAAAATTTCAATTCAGTTTTATTAATAAGTAATGCTATATTATTTTAATGCAGGTAGCTAACGAATGAGGTTTCAGAAATATTTATTTTGAAAATATGTATGTTGAAAAAGGTTTACCACCTGTTTAAGACTAAAATCATAATTTTTCATAAGTTAAATAAGATACTACATGTAAATCGAAGCAAGTATAAGAATATCGAAAATATGTTTGAATAGGGTTGCCACCAGTTTAAAAATCCATTTAAATTATATCAATAAGTTAAATGAAACATTACAAAATGATGTGAAGTTAAGTAAATTATGTTTAAGAAAGCTTTTTTTTTTGAAAACATTTCGAGAAAAGTTACTACCCTGTCTAAAATTGTAATTAAATTAATCAGTTGCTTTAGTGAAATATTAAACTAATTAAAAAATCAAATTTTAATTAAGTGAAAATTTCCAAAATGGAATATCTTTCGTCTTTAGAGTAAAGATTTTTCACCTTTTCCAAGTTTAAATATATTTAGGGTCATTCCATGTAAAAGAGGAAAAAATGCCCTTATTATTAACCGACTTCCAAAAAAGGAGGAGGTTATCAGTTCGTCGGAATATTTTTTTTTTTTTTTTTTTTTATGTATGTTACCGCATAACTTTGGACCACGTCAACCGATTTCGATAATTCTTTTTGCATCGGAAAGGTAGTGTCTTAGAGGTGGTCCCATACTAATCTGGTTGAGATCCGATCAGTGGATCATGAGATATATATATATATATTTTTTTTTTATATGGGAGTTGAAGTCGGTTTTTTTTTGCTAAAAATTACTAGTCTTTATTTCAGTTACAACTTTAGTATAAACTTTATGTACGCTGGTATGAAAAAACTCGTAACTTCTAGAGTTTTGGTGTTTCCATTCTCAAATTTTTACTGCTTACTCCATAAAGTTTGACAACTATTCAGGTTGAAAAAATTAAAAATCAAACATGATGAAGTTAATAAAAAAAAAATGCGATTTTTTTATCCAAAAAATATATTGAGGTGTAAATATTGTATGGAGTGCCCCATATACTTTATTTTTTTAATTTTTACATTTGAAATCATAACGTTAAACCGAACTTCACGCAGGAGGAGCTGCTGACAAATACTAGTTGAGAATTTACGAACGAAAAAAATTTAACCTTAAGTCCTGAAGCTGTGTTACAAGTAGATTAGAGAGGCAATTTTTTTTAATGGGTGGAAATTAATTAATATAGACCTAAATAATTGATTATTGTGCTAGTTATTTTTCGTAATGGCAATATATTAAAGAAATTCATCAACAATCATTGCTCAGAACGTATTTACATTCTTGGAAGATTTTTTTTCTGTATGCTAAGTGAAGCAGTTTCTTCTGCATCTAGTATTTCAATCATAGAGTAGGCCTTTCTTTTCCTCTGCTACCAAAAGCGTATCCATTCGTGCGGTATTACCAAGACAAATCTCCCAAGGTAAATTTCCCGCAGCATCTTTCTCTCGAACTGTCCACCTCTTCAGATGTTTTTGTTGTCCATGGTGTCCCTCACAATTTATTCCTGCAGGGTGTGTGGTTTCCAAAGCCTCATTTTTGTGTGTGTGTTACAGTAATCTGTATGAAATGTTTACGTTTATTAAAAGCTGATCAACTATCGCCTAACTGCATTCACTTTTTTACGGGTCACCGCGTACACACTTTTGCTTTTACTTATAAAAAAAATATCAACGCAAGAAATACAAACATTAGTATATACGTATGTAAGTACGCATAAGACAGAATCGTCAAAATAAAGATATATGTATTTTGTCTTATGCTGCTATTGACTTTTAGCACCTTCATATTTTTTTAATGCTGTTAATATTGTGATGGCCACATTGCAGACTGTTCGGATGCCCCATGTAAGTTTTTCTCATACATAAATTTCCGAGTAATTCTCAATTCACTTTCAAGCAATAAAAATTTGTCAAATTATTTTTGATTGTCCCCATTGTGCGCTATTTTCTACAAACATGCCTATGTATGCGCAACCAGAGTTTAGAAAAAAAAATCACCACCAAATTGTTGAGTGTGAAATTCCTACAAAAACAATGACTTCACTTATGTAGGTAGTTGCCATCACCTATGCGCAGGGTTGCCACTGACGAAAAAAAATATTTACCATCCACTTGAAAAAAATCTACCAAATCTGGGAAATATCTACCAATAACTTTTTTATAATTATTTTAACGAAAACCATAGTTTTGTTATTTTTTTATTTGTTTTAATCAAAACTATAGTTTTTTTTTTATTTTTCTTTTTTAGTTATTTCAATAAGAATTAAAATTGTTTTTAAGAACTTTTTATTTAACTAGTTATACGGGAGTGATGAAACTAAAGGCAACAATGAATCTTCATTATTTGAAAAACTTCAACTCGAGTTATAATAGGCAAATACTGTGTCTCAAAAAGTGATTTTTTTTTTAATATTCGCAATATTTTTCGAGTAAACATTTTTTATTGCTTTAACTAAATCCAAAAAAATCGAGGACTCAAACTATATACAACATATAGAAAAAATCCAAAATTTTTCGTCTATATTTCGAATTTTTTACTCTGAATTTTTATAACAATTTAAAGTATGGAGTTTTAAAGCAAATACTATTTGAGTATAGCCAGCAATGTGCTGCTTAAAATGACCGTTGATTTTTTTTATATTTTTTTTCATTAATAAAAAATGGCGTTGATTTATTTTTTTGCGAACAATCATAGTGCGTAATTACATACAAATTTTTTATTTATATTTAAATAATCATTTAAAATATTTAGGCAATCAAAAGCTCCTCGGGATTCCAGTAAAATTAGTTTTGAATGGAGCGCCTTATATCGATATACATTTATACGTACATATGTATTTATATAAAAAGTATGCAAAGAAATTTATAATATATTTAAAGATAACTACGAAAAATAAATCGGGAACGGAAAGTTCATCAAAAATCTACCAAAATGAGAAAAAATTTACCTTTTTACCAACCCAAATTTTGTCTACCAATTTTGGTAACAATTTACCAAAGTGGCAACCCTGCCTATGCGCATTGCATTAACATTCACATTCCCATTAGCATTGCCATTGCTATTCATTGATTAACTTCCACTTTACAATTTCAAAAAAAAAAAACAGCAAACGTGAACGCGAAACTTTCACTGAAATACAACAAGTGTTGACAAAAGTCCCCTTCCCCTTGGTGGCTGCGCTCTTTCGACTGTCGTTGTTGTTGCTGCTGCTGTTGCTGCTGCTGATGCGCATTCGATTGTCAACAACAGCATGCCAAGTACTCCAACGTTTCACTTCTGCGCTTCAAAATATGTAGTTGTTGCTGCTGCTGGTGTATCTTCTTCTTGCCATTCGCTTTTTTCTTATTTTACTTATTCTACAACTGCAAACGCGCTTTGACATTTTCTGCTGGCTCTCTCATTACAGGTGCAAATCGCTTGTTGCATGATTTGTTATTGCTGCTGCTGCTGCTGCTGCCTCAAGTATGTACAGATGTTGCTGCTTGCTGCACATTTTCCCACTTAACACATTTTTCTGCATATTTCTCTCTTTAGTTTCCCGCTGTTGTAATTTTCATTTTTTCAGAAACAGTCGAATATTCAAGCTTGAGTTGACAATAAATTGCATTCGTATGATTCCATTAAATAAAAAAAAAACCGTTGGCAACGGTACAATGAAGCAAAGTCTGGGTTAAACATTTTTTTTTTTATCAATCCTTTTATTAATTTCTTTTCTCTCTTTCTTTTATTAATCGCAAAATCATTTGATTTGAAGCTTCATTAAAAGCCCTTTTCGGTGGCACGCTGATTTGCGATAAGGCTTTTGATTTGGTTGATTGTATATGTATGCAGGTACGTGTGTATGTAGTATACCATTATAATGATTTATGGAGGTCATTTTTGGCATTGTTGATTATTTATTATTGACAATTTCACTTTTAATTGGCTTGCATTCCATTACTGAATGCAATGCACTTTTGCACTAAGTTGCCCTAACAGATATAATGATTGGCTTTCGTTTGAACTGGGAAATAATCCGCTTAATGAAGCTTGGCTATTTACAATTTTGTTTTTTTGTCCAGGAAAGTAGGAGTGAGAGAGACGCCTTTGAAGAGGAATTAAAGATTTGGATAAAAAGTGCTAAAGGCTGGCTAAGCAATGAAGACAAAATATCCTCACTACTGAGTTAAATTTTTTAATGTACAGGGGTTGGTTAATTGCAAATAGACTATTTTTGAGGTATGCACCCATTTTTACCACATTTCCAAACGACAAGATTGGTCGCAAATCGAAGTCGAAGCTTAGAGCTCTTTAACCAATCGTGAAATCGTTCAGCGGTACATCGGTATCGGTACCAAGACACAGCTAAAGGCCCTAAAAGTAGCAGCAGCCGAGGCGATTCAGTTTGCGATATTTATGGTATTCGGGTCTGGTGCCAGAGTCGGCTGGTTGGAGGAGCACACGAAGAGGTGTTAGGTATTAAGGACCTTGCCCGCATTTGGGAGGGTCACTGTCGCTTCCGAGTTCAACCGCGAGAGGTAGCTGTTGGAGACTGTAGCTGCACTCGGAACACAGCTGTGCTGGACCTGATCTCTCTCGGTACTTCTACTGCCTGGCTTACCGACTCAACCCAGAGTGGGAAATCGTCTATTAATTTTTTAAATACTTCGAACGGATTGTAGAGATTTTATGAGCTCGAATTTATAAACAAACAAAAAATGTACAACACATTAAACTACTTAAAAGTAATATTTTTCTTCGCGATTCTGATGATAGAACCGTGAAATTAAAAATGGCTGATTTGATATGGCGCACTTTATCCGCAAAAATGCATATTTAGGTAAAATACGAGTTTGGATAGCAAATCGAATTCAACGATCAGATAAATCTTTTTACGAGCTTTTAAATTAGGAATTTGTCGCCAAAAAATATTACTTTTTTGTATGTAATTTGATGGTAATTTTTTTTTTTCAATCGGTGCTCTTTAAAATCTAAAATTTATCACCAAGAAAAATATTGGCGCATTTTCATAGATAAAATAAAGTCGACTCTAAAGTTAGTTGCAGCTTTTTCGTCAGATATTCCATTGAAACTTATGTCGAAAAGCTGTCAATATCTTTAGAGTCGACTTTATTTCGAATATGAATATGCTCCATTACTTTTAGTTTGATGTTTTTTTTTTAAATTTACAAATTCCCGTATGGTGATAAAAATAAATATACATACATATATATATATATATTTTTTTTAATTCGGCCTAAGATATTCTTCCGTCCCAATTACTTAAAAAGTAATAAAACAGATTTTTCAAATGTTTACTTCTCCAGCACTTTTACACAAAATCTGTCAAACATTGTCCACTGTGCAGCGGTACGCATTCCTTTGATGATTGTCTCTCATATTCAAGGACGTCTAAAGAAAACGTCTAAAGAAAAAAAAAACAAACTTGCCTTGCAAAAATATTCTAGACTCAGGGGTGTCTAGCGAACTTTGTTTTTCTTGTATGGTTTGTTGTAAATTCTATTTGCCAATAGGTTCAGTTTTGCACAAATAATTATATTCTGTCGCGATGTTTGGCATTTCACAGGCCTTACAATATTGTGGAGGCGGTGATTTAACCTTAATCTGCCTAATCGGGACCCGCGGGACCGACGGTACAGATTTGAAAATAGACGGGACGGGACCAAAATCTTTTCCCGACACTCCGACAAAAGCGTTGTATGATAAAAGCATTTTTTTATATTTTATTGAGGCGAAAACGAACAGAAAAGCCAAACAAAATAATCGGATGATGCCAGATCTCTTATAATTTTTTTTATTATTTAAAATTAATTTGAAAGACATGTGAACTTTTCTTAGTGATAGATTTCGGGACATATGGGACCCGCGGGACTTAAAAATTGAATTTCGGGATGGGCGCGATCGGGATTGAATATTTAGTCCCGTGCTCATCTCTAAGATAGAACTACCAAGCTCACATAAAATCAAATAAACATTAAGAAATACATAGTTACAAGTATCTAGAATTCTTTATTTTTACTGAAAAAACTATCTTGCTTGCAAAAATATGTCAAAAATTTCTTTGATTTTAGAAATTTGTACGGAAAATATGCAAAGATGCAAATTGCAATACTGCCTGTAGAGAAGATGAGAAAATCACCTTTACTATACTAGTTAGATACGATTTTCTTTAACAAAAGAATCAATAAAAAATAATTTTCACTTTTCCCGCCACAAAAAATGTAAAAATGGAAAGTGACTACAAACAATTTACCTACGCCAAAGAAATTTGCTCACATAGCATTTGGGTGTTTACATAAAAATCCCTCGAGTAAAAATATTTCCATGCATACATAGTTATGAAGTGAAAACAATAGAAACTATAAAATAATAATAAAAAACAGATACCGGCAAAAGAAGTTGAGGATAAAGAAAGAAGCAAATGCATACCAAACCATGTATGTATGTACTTACACATGTGAGCCGCAAGACAATAGAAGCGTGAAAAGTAAAAAAAGCGCAGCTATGTAGATAAAATCGTGTCTTCCAAAAAAAAAAAAAAAAAACTTAAAAAAATATATCCCAAAGAAAATGCTCATAACAGCAAGAAAGTTAGGTAGCATTAACACGAGCGAGAAATCGCTGCCACTTTCGTGGTGCACCAACAGAGTTTTTTATTGTTTGTTTTGAAACAAACCAAAAATTTGCAATGCAGAAATCTGGTGAGACTATGGGTGGGTGTTGTGGCGTGACAGTAATTCCATATGCCAAGCACATGTGCCAGATAACAAAAACAAAGAAGAAATAGTTTTAGTAACCTAACGCAAGAAGTGCATCGAAAAGAAATCTAGCTGCTCTGGTGTGGAAGAAGTCGTTGAAAGTAGCCAGAGCAGAAAACAAAGGAAATTTGAAACACAAAAGCAGCAGTCCTAAGTGAAAAAGCTTGTATATTATACAGTTTTGTTTTTTCAGTAAACTTTCTTGATTTTTGCATTTTCAAGTAAAACATACATATGTGTATAAATACATATATTCATCTAGTAGATATGTGTATATGGCTAGCCACCAACGTCACCAGCTCCATCAGCAGCATTGCCGTTTGTATGCAATTCTTCACTCAGACGACCTGTGACGCTGCGGTTTTGAATTGTGCTGAACGGTATTGAGGTTAACTGTTTGCGGTGTCGACTTTATAACATATCGCCTGCACACAAAGTAGTGGTTCATATGGGTCATTCCATACAAAATTTACACTTAAATGTTTTTTGGTAGGAAATATTTTTATCGATAAAAAGAAGACACCAATTTTTTTATTTCATCATGATATTCAAAAATATCGAAAAATATCCGAAATTTTGAACTCACAGAGAAGTATATTTTCAAATTTTTTTGCAATTAATAAACTATTTGTCGGAGAAAATCAGTCAAGTAATCAAAATGTGCGTTATAACCTCGTCTTTCCTTTAGAGTGTGATATAGATTTAAGTAAATAAGTTTTTGCATTAAAAAAAATTTCATTGTTTTAAAATATTTTTTAATATTTTTTTTATTAATCATATACCGTTTGATTTTTGTTTTTTCCCCATTCTAAATAGTTGTCAAACTTTATGGATTACACTGTAAAATTTTTTATGGAAAAACCAAAACCGTAAAAGTTACGAGTTTTCTCATTCCTGCGTACATAAAGTAGCATTGGCAGCGCATGGCTGCGCGCTGAAGCAGACAACTATTTAGATTGCAAACGAAAATCAAAGGGTGTATAATTAATGAAAAAAATTATTTCAAAAATATATATATAAAAAAAAGAAATACATTTTTAGTACAAAAAATTATTTACCCAACTCTAATGGAAAGACGAGGTAATTACGCACATTTTGATTACTCTTAACCGATTTTCCCCGACAAAAATTAACTGCAAAAAATTTAAAAATAAACTTCTCTGTGAGTCCAAAATTTTGGATTTTTTTCGAGATTTTTGAATAAAAAAATATGTGTCTTCTTTTTTCGAAAGATGGAGTAAAAAAAAATATTTTACATACAAAAAAAAAACATTGACGTGTAAATTTCGTATGGAATGACCCATATACATATATATTTTTGTACATACGATAGACAGCGATATATTGAAACATTTTTTCACACACTCTTGATTGCGGTTTCGATTGTTTTGTTGAGCATGAAATTCATTACATATGTATGTACATATTTTGCAATTGTTTGGAACAAGTGCAACCGCAGTTATCTGAGCGAGCGTTCCTACATACTTAGAGCACATACAACCAAATGCATCCACATTTATGTAGCTGTTTGCTTCGTTTGAAAAAAACACGTCTGGCCTTTTGTGCCGTTTGTATGTAGAAATCGTTTTTTTCAGTTTTTTTTGACATTTGAAAAGTGAAACTGTTATTTATTCAAAAAAGGAAACCCGGAGAACCGCAAAAAATTGAGAACAACGGTATGTTCAAGGTTTTTCCACTACGTATGTAGATACATTAGGGTGCGTCCTTAAAATATCAACATCATGGCGACCCTCTTATACGTACAAAATAAAGACTTCCACGAAAATTTAAGAATTTTAAACAAATCTTTAAGGGCCGAAAAAGTTATTATTTTTTTTACGCAAAAAATTCGACAAAATTTTGGCTTTGGCCAGTTAAACCAGCGAAAATCAAATCAAATGTCAAATTTCAAGTCAAAGTTTTGTCTAATTATTTTTTTTAAATTTCAATTTATTCAAACCCTAAATTTTTTTAAATTTTGAAATTTTCGTGGATGTCTTTATTTTGTATGTAGAACAAAATAAGGGGTTCCCCGTACAAAATTTAGACGCTGTTATTTTAAGGACTACCTTAATGTTCGTACATATGTATATTTTTCATGCTTCATATTCACCGCGTGAATTGTATTGAATTTGACATTTTGCGCTTGACTTATCGTGGCAAAGAATTGGGCAATTTTTTCTCAATAAATCAATAGGTTCGATATTTTTTCTCAAGCAAATTTTTGAGTTCAGTTAAACAATCATTTTGAAGGCTTAAGTTTTGGTTTTTGAAAATATGTATGTATGTATAGTGAATTTTGTAAGACTTAAGTTTAATTGATAGCATCTCACATGTAAGATACATACATGAAGCCTTCAACAGCGGTAAAATTACATAAATGTAAAAACAGAGACCACGGGTTTAATAAGCATGTTTATATTAATTGGTAATCGCGGAGAATGAAAACGAATGCGAATTCGAATATACCTACTATATGTAGATACGTAGGAAATACGGGACATTATATGAGAATCGTAAAAAAATTGATAGCGATAACAACTTCGATAACGTTAACGATTAAAATAATTATAGCAATATCCATAACGGGCTACGAAACTGCATACTCGCAAATTATTTAGAAATTCTGAATAAAAATGTTTAAATTTTGATGAAAATTTTTTGAATTTTCGTGAACTATATATAAAGTGCAAAACCTTGATTTATATGGTTTATGTTATAGAATGAACTTTATTTTCTTAAATAATTAAAGAAAAAATTGTTCGTCAAAATAATTGGGAATATCATATTAGAACAAGGTGTACACTTACATTTGACACTGACTATACAGCTGCTAATTCGGAGATCACCACATCTCCATAATATGAGACTTCTTACTCTAGACTTCAGCAGGAAACGAGACCGCATCATCGATGTGCAAAGTCAGCAACGCTCATCACTTGACATTGTACATTGTGCACTTAAGGAGGAAGAAAGATTTTGGGATATCTTTTGAGCTATTCTACAGTCAATAATAAGATAAAAAATCGTGGCAAGCGGATTGTTATTCAAAGCATTTGCACTGAAACTAGGATCAACACATATCTGAAGTTCTTTCCCAGTTTTAAAATATTACCTTTCGTAATAAATTTTTTTCGTTTATTTTATATATATAGAAATATAGTTCGTTCTGCATCAAATGGCAAATAAATTAATGATTCAAAGTTTTTACAAAATTTAGGAAAATTCGACAATTTTTCACCAAAATTTTCAACTTTAAACCAAATTTTTTAGAATATTTTTGAGTAGGCAGTTTTGTAGTATAATAATGTGCAGCTGGTACTAATTCTCAAAAAATCAACGGTAGTTTATAGCCGCTTAAAACTTGTACTTTATTATACGAAAACTGAGTGAGCTACAAAACTGCGTACCCCACAAAAAAAAAAAATTAAATTTGTTTAAAAGTCCCAAATTTTGGTGAAAATTTGTCGAATTTTCCTAAATTTTATAAAAACTTTGAATTACTAATTCAAAGCCCATTTGATGCAGAATTACTATATTTCTATTAAAAGTTTATTTATTTATGCCGTACTGGGTAGCTACGTGACAAGCACTTGTCAACAGCGCCATAAGGTATATCATGCCTAATTTTTTTCTCTCAGCAAATTTACTTCTCATTATTATAATTTTTTAGACATTTATTTAGTTGGCTTGGCATGTATACGCTAATTAAATTGAAGCTTTCACTGTCAACAGCGTGTCGGGCGCGTTGGGTGACTGCGATATGTGACGTCGCGCAATGTGGAATGGTGTGGCATGACATGACATAGCGTGACGCACCTAAAGTCACAAAGGCACAGTAAAAATGCTAGCCAATATTTAGTAGCGCTACGAACGTAAAGCATTTCTACGGTAATGATTACTTTAAATACATATGTATACACTAACTAAATGTACTTGAATTTACACACCAACTATGTAAGAAATAATTAGATT
Organism: Rhagoletis pomonella; assembly: GCF_013731165.1. Lineage (NCBI taxonomy): Eukaryota > Metazoa > Arthropoda > Insecta > Diptera > Tephritidae > Rhagoletis > Rhagoletis pomonella. Next base: position 19,704 of record NW_023460889.1, on the reverse strand, counting down.
TGTTGCTATTCGCAATTTTCGTTGCACCAACTGACACCTCTGCCATTCGCTAATTTTTTTTTATGCTGCTTGCCAACGCCAAACACAATGCAAAAAATTTTGGATATGAAAATAAGTGCAATCAAATGTTGCGAATCTTTTAGAAAGCACCGCATTGCTTGAAATTAGTTTCGTTTTTTTTTTTAGTTTTTCTTTGTCTCTAACCTGCAATTTATGTAATGAAATTAGTTTTAATTTTTGAAATGAAAAAGTATTTTTCATCAAAAATTTCACTGGTAAACGTAATCAAATTTAATTGCTCACAAGCATGCCAAGCACAAAATTAAAATATCACCATTGCGATTTTCATTTCCGTCCATCAATGTGATGGATTCACGAAAATGTTCACATATGTATGCATGTATGAACGTACACACACACACACTCTGGCTTACGTATTTTGATATGGGTTCACATGTAATCATTTGTTAAATTTTGTTGTCGGTCACTACCGGCAACAGGTGATGTGAAAGTGAGTTAAGCAAACAAGAAGAAAAATTGATAATGATTTGTCGAATTTGTAGGAAGCAATGAGGAATGTCTCGAGGTGTGCCGCTTCCAAAAATTGATTAACTAGTTTTTTTTTCCACCTCATTGTGCGGCATCATTTCATAAGCGCGCTAGCGTGTTAAATTATGTTTGACGTTTTTTTTTTTTTTAATATCTTAACATGCTAATAAAGCATAAAGGCACATTTGGGTGCTTGTAAATGGAAAGTATGGTAATTTGTCACACAAACCCAACAATTAAGTGCTTACGCTTGTAAGTGAAAAGATGACGAGCCTAAACGAAAAATACCTATTTTACACTTATATTTAAGTATCCAATCAAATTGATTTGTAACTAGGCAAATATGTATGTACATTAGAGTGGTCCAATTTTTGTATGGGGAAAAAAACTTTCATCTTAGAAAACGGGGCACCCCCTTAGTTTTGCCTTTTGATATTTGTAATACCTATACCAACTTTCAGTTTTTTACTGCAACCAATACAGGGTGCTCAATTGTTTGATCAATATATGTACACAATACTTCTACACTCTAAAAAATATTTGTATAAATTTGCGCATATAAAGATAGGTAACCAGTTTCCTCTCTTAATGAATGCAAATTTAAACACTGCTTGCTTACTTTTACTTATCATATGTGTGGCGTAGAACAAATTTCAAATTTGTTTTTTGAGTTTTAAACATTTATTGTTCACATTTTCACAGTTTACACATAAAATGTTTAAAATTTCCTCTAAAAAATTTTCTTTTAAATTTACGCATATAAAGAGAGGTAACCAGTTTCCTCTCCTAGTGTGTGCAAAATTAAACACTGTCTGTTTACTTTTACATATCAAATTTGTCACGTAGCGCACACAAGGGGTGGGTTTTGGGGCTAAATTTATTATGATATAAGAAATTTTGATAGAAAAAATTTTCTTTTCCATTTCTTGTGCGTCATTTTGTAAGAATTTTTATTTTTTCTTGAGAGCTCTTTGAAGTTTAACTGCGAATGAAAACATTGTCTTAAAAATATGCAATGTATACTCACTAAGGGCCGGTTACTCAATGTCTGGTTAACACTAATCTCCAGTTAAACATAGTTATCGACGTTACCGACTCCCTGTTGTATGCATGGAGTCGAAAACGTCGATAACGATGTTCAACCGCAGATTAGTTTTAACCAGACATTGAGTAACCGGCCCTTACTGTTGGTTTTTACATTTTACAGCCTAAAAAAGTTTACCACTGATATGTACTTAATAAGCATTCGAAGATTTAATTAGCTAACTTCGAATTCGTTCCACCAAAATGAGCTACATGATAAAAATACAAGTTCAGTTAAATTTTCGTTATTCGAAGTATTAAAAAATGAGAAACCAGAAATCGACGAAAACAAATAAAAAAGTGTAAAAATTTCGTGAAATTATTTAAATTATTTATATTAAAAATATTTTGTAAAATTTTGTATTACTTTTGAAAGTTGAGTGCATCTTTAACCGTTAATTTTTTCATAATTTAATGATCGGATCTAAACCAAATTACGAGACGACCCTTAAGGTACCATCTTTCCGGTAGAAAAAAATAATTATTGGAATCGGTTCACGCGGTGCAAAGTTATGCGGTGGAATAAATAAAAGAAGTAAAAATACTCCGAAGAATTGATAACCTCCCCTTTTTTGAAGCCGGTTTTAAATAGTCTGAGTTCTTTGTAAATTTTATGTAAATAAAATGCAATTGATGATATTTAAAAAGTTTATTTATTTATTTCATACTGTAAATAAAACTTTCATAAATGTATTTTAAAGAGCGAATTTTGGGTATTTGCTGATGATATATATTTAGAAGTATAAACCCTTTCCCCCTAAAAATATATTCCTGCGTGCGCCCTCAGTATTTATTATTTGTAAAAAATATATTTTTACTTTCAAAATGTTTGTAATTTTAAACATTTCATTTGTATATTTTAAACAACTCATGTTCAAAATCAAATCTTGAACATCTTGTGCGTATACTTGAACAGATTCTGGTTGAAAAATAAACACTTTTCAGTAGTAGTTTTACATGCACTTTTTAGAGTGTAGAGTAAAATATGCGCATCATGAGCATCCCCTAAATTTATGCATAGAAACATAAGGTTTGGTACATGCACCTCCTTCGGCAAGAGGAAAAATTTTGGAAGGTGTCCCAAACCCTATCTTCGAAAATTTTTTTTTTGACCACTCTAATGTACATATGTACGCTATGTTTATCCCACAGGCCGCTGTAGGCAATTAGTGTATCATAAAAGGTGCGTACGTGTGTTACATAATACATACATATGTAAGAGTGCTTGAGTCTATAAGTTTTCGATTTATTAACTAATAGAAACGGAATTTTAACTTCCCTAAAAGCTTTAATTGAATATTGGTATTTTGTAAGTAAATGAAGGCCATCACCAAATACATAAGTTTAGGCTAAAAGGTATTAACTCTATAACGCATTGCAAGAAAATACTGACATCTAATTCTAATATCCTTTATAGGTAATGAAACGAAGCAAAGTGGTCTATAACCTAAGTGCAAATTTTTTCTTCTGCTCATTTGACAGTACTCTTTATAGCTATTTGTGTGCATAATTTTCTCCAATTGCTTATATAATTTGCGATATTGCGTCAGTTTTCCTTTTGACTACACCACCACGTTTTTTCTCTGCCCCAAAGCTGATGAAAGCCACTTTGATTTCGCCGGAAATGGAGCCTAGAATGCCAATGTCATCTGCATATATGTATGTATTTGACACCGATTTGGTTCAGATTGGTAGAGTAATACATCAGATTGATGGTTGTCTAAAACTTCGTTCGGCCTCGAACGAATTGGAGAGGCCCTTCTCAAAAGGGGGTTCCAAATTAAGACGTAGAATAGGCTTCTCTTAGTTCATTTCACAGGCATTTCAGTACATACTCGAACTTTCTGAGAGCAAAGTATCCTTACCCCTGTGCTATTTTGCGATTGTTTCTCAGGCACAGTTGTTTTCTTTCGCCCTAGGCCAATTTAATAATCAAATAGAGGATAGTTAAGGAATATAAAGTCCTATTGAATTGCGTCTCTCGCTGGACTGATGTGATAATGTGCCAACGCAGAGATAAAAGAGTTTTCTAAGACAGAAAATAGTTTTTTTTTCGTGTAATAACACCCATTTTGGATTTTTTTCCAGAACATAGATTTTTGGAAGCATATGTTTTAGATGGTCATTTGATCTCAGACTTTAAGCTATCAGCAAACCCAAAATTTTGTATTGAAACCTACATAAAAGTTTCAAAATATCACAAAAAAGTAGTTCAATATTAAAGCATTCATATTTACAAAATATTATTTAGCAAGCAAATTACTAAAAAAAATTTTTATCTAATTTCATTTTCTTTTCAATCAAGTCAAAATTTTTGCAACCAAAGCTTATTAAATTTCCTCACTCATGCACCCAATCGTCCACTTTGAATTACCTCATCACAACAATCAATTACATATTCATTGATTCAACTCTTTGCATCCATGCAGTTAGCACAGCTTTATATGTGAGCCTTTTAGTATTGTACAAATGTATGTATGTATGTGTAGCATTACACCAATTGGCATTAATTCAGCCATACAGCAGCCTTGGTTGGCCTATCAAATGCCATATTTATGGCGCAGAGTATCAATTGCAGCAACAGATGACAACAAGTGATGCGTGAATTTGTCTTCCGCGATATCTTTTGAGGTAGATTCATTTTTATTTTCTTCATATTTATCTATAAAACATTTCTGGTACGCTGACATATTGACAGCAGACAATGCACAATGGGGTATTTTAGCAAAATGCAGCACACAACGCGGAAAAAGTTAAAGAAAACAGGAAGATAAGTTATATAAAATTAAGTTGCGTGAAGTGAGCACATTATATTTAATTTAATATTGGATCAGAATATGTCGACGGCTGAAAGGAAGATCGCGGCAACCAGTTCGAAAACGCCCTATCTCAGAAAATTTTTTAAGAACGCCCTACTTCAGAATTTGATTGAAAAACTCCCTATCTCAGGTTATTTTCAATGTATTTTCGTTTGATATAGAGCGTTATTCAACCAAATTCTGAGATAGGGTCTTTTTTAATAAAGAGATGTCAATTGTCAGGCTATGCATCAGCACCCTGCAAGAACAGTGACTATCATTTGACAAATCATTTAAGTGGCAAGACTGATAGAGATTTCTGTCGCTGGCTACCTGCAAGTTTCTGTCAAATTCTAAAGGGCAGTGTGAAAAATCTGATGTAAACATTTGTGTACATGTGATCTTCCGTCTTCCTCCAACTTATGGTCTCTTTTTAACCAACGCAAAATTTGCAAATGTGTTAGTAAGATAAATGAGAATGTGTTAGTTTCCATCACACAATTCTCGTAGGGCATCTACTAGTAGAAATACTAGTAGCATCATACCAGTTGATGAGATAGTCTGCCAATTCATTCCACGTGAAAAGCATAGGTATGCCGACATAGCAAGGCACTGGCGTGGTATATTTTATTAACTAAATTTGAATATCACAATAAAAACCTAAATAATATAAGTAAATAAAAAAAAAATTTTAAGTTTCCCTGCGACTGACTTCTACTTGTTTTGTGGCACAAGTATTTTTTTCCAAATGTATGTTTTTCTCAAATTTGTAATTTATATTTAAATTGAAATAATTATATTAACTTACATTAATTTAATTTGAAAAATCTACAGCCGACATTTGTAAGAAAATGAATCAATTGCGTTTTATTTTTGACTCTGGCTATTCAAAGGCAGATGTCGCTGAACGCTTAAGTTCTTTGAAATTGTCGAACTGGTAGGCCATCGCCTTAGCACATACTAGTTAATAAACTGGTATTTTTGCTCACTGCTTTGGCTTTTCACTGCAGGGCTATTGTGTAATACTCAATAAACCACAGACGCGTTGTTATCTAGTGTCTGCACAACTAATCTTATTAAATACCAACGTCAACCGTTATAAAGCAGACAAAAAAAATCATTTCAATCAGTATCGGCATACAAATATACTAGTAAATGGGTATGCACTATGTACACATGTATATTCATAAATTTATTTGTCAAATATTACAAGGTATTACTTATTATTGTTTGCTTCTTTGTTAATTTAACAAATCAATTTTAAATTACAACACAGATGAAAGCCTACATACGCACTATACATGCATACCCAGTGGGAAAAGTGGTAATACATTACATGCGTGATAAAAAATATAATGTATTTCTAATAAGTTCTAGATTCTATTTCTGTTTAATATGTAATCAGAATTCTAATGTATCCGAAAACTGGCAAAAATTTCATATTAAATCACGTTCATTCTCACACTACTGGTAATGCAAAAATGAATGCCCCAATTTTCCTAGGACATCGACGTGGGAAAAATAATGCATTTTCGAATGTGAAAACGGCTGTTTTACCGATTATTTTTTCGATTACTATACATTACTTTTTCCCACTGGGTACATATGTATGTATGTATGTACAATGTACATTGTACATGTTTACTTATATACATATGTAGATATGTATTACCGAAGTACAGGCAAATAAATGAGACATTTTTTTTTTCAAAAGCTTATTAAACGTTAAAACGAATGCTTGAGTAAGAGCATTAATTCGTGACTAAAAATGTATGTGTATACATGTATATAAAAAATTGTCAATACTGGTATTATAAAACATCTGCAAGTACCTATTTATGCACATATGTATAATTGCACAGACATACATATATTTAAAGTACGTAAGCGTGTCAAACCATAGATGGAGTAGGCAATGCGGAAAACAGTCACAGACGGCTCTCTGTACTACATATAAATTTATTGGTTTTATACTATGTATGTCAGTGTGTAGGTAACTAGATGTGCGTTGACAAACCTGTTCAGTTTGTCATCGATACGAGTGTATATGGCTTCCTTACTTCTGGGCCAAATACAAATAGCTTTTAGCTTAACATGAATACAATTATATTAACAAATGTATGTAAGTAGATAAGTAACTATATGTAGATATATAATTATGTGCCTATACATATGTACATACATACATATTTGTATCCGAGCAAATGTATTTATTTTCACCATTAGAATTCAATTGAGGGATAATCTAGAAGCTTTTGAAGTAAAAAGCATATTTATTTGAGGCTTAGTGAAACGCCAGTTGAAGACTGAAACAGAACTATGAAAACCAAACTAAGATCAGACGCCAAAAGTCAAGGAACATTTACCGTAAGTCTTAAAATTAGAATATACATAAATCGATGACAGAGATGCTAAGATAAAATCTTGCATAACTGCTATTAAGAAATTTCTATTGATTTCAATTGTTTTTCTGAAATATTGATTCAAAGGTCGAAGTAAAGTACAAGAAGTTAGATAAAAAAGACTCAACTTCCAAATTAAGTTTCACAGTAAAAAGCAATATGTGATCTTTTATAGAGCAACAGATCCCAATCGAGAACTTATCGTTTTACATTAAAAAGCCAAAAGTTGTAATTTACTTTTGATTTTTATTATTTTGAGTAAAAAATACTGATAATTCAGGTACTCATAAAAAACAAAGTTAATGTTTAAAATTGATCTCGAAAAAAAAATCAACAAAAGCCTCGAAATATTCTAACAAATTTGAAATAAGCCCGAGATGTCCCGAACAATCCAGTAAAGATCCCGAAAAAATAAAACCGAAAAATATACAAACAATAAAAAGAAAAATATAACTCATTCTACAGCAAAAACCAGCAGAAACGATTTTTTCAATAAAAATTTCCATCAAAATTTTCAACTTTTCAAATCGATTTCTTAGAAAAATTCCGAGTACGCAGTTTTTTAGCCCATTACATTTTAGTATAATAGGGAGCTAGTCTCAAGTCTCTAAAAATTACCGTTGATTTTTGAGATTTTTTTTTGTCTAGAAAATAAGAAAAATTTTATATGGAAAATATAAATAATAAAACGTCTGGGTATTCATAATTTATATTTTTGACGCTGACTGTATGTAGTTAGTTGCATACCATCAGTTGACATTTCTGTCAATATAAACATCGATATGCGTACCACTAAGTTTATCGATAACATTGCATTAATCGATATATTATCGAAATATTTATTAAAATTTATCGATATGATTTTGTCAAAATTTTAAGTATATAATGGGGCGTATTCTTGTTTTCGACGAATCGAAAATCATGAAACTTTCCTATCATTTTCTATACAAAAATTTCAAATTTTCGATTCATACAAAATCCTGAATATGCCTCAATATCTAAAGAAGTACTAGATTTGTTCGTAGGTACCATAAGAAAAGCACTGAAAACAATAGTCAATGTTTATTTTAAAATTTGTTTGATTTTGTAAAATTTTACAAAATGCCTTTGAGCTTTTTCTTTAAGGCTCGAGAGAGCTTTCGTGCTCATGCATATTTATTGTGGTACTTAGGTTACGATTTTCATTGAAACTAAATGACAATTTCAATAGCTCCTGCTGAATAACAACAACATAAATGAATGTTAGTTGTTTTTTTTTTGCAAAGTAATCTTTTGCCTAACTATATTTGCTGCAAATAAGTAACTCTTGTTTATACTTTTTAAGCATGAAATGCAAATAAAGTGCAATCGAATGCAGGCATTAATCAAATACATTCTGCAAATCTACCATAGCGGTACGTTTATATCATTTTACAGTTAGAGTACCTACTATGCATGAAAATATAGGCAGCAAATATGTATGTATATACATATGTACAAAGTACAACCACACATACTTATCTACTTATATAGTATGTAGGTACGCCATTGCAGTATTCAATTGGATTAGCAGCATGTAAACACAGTTAATGCCGACCATAGTAAGTTGCGGTTTAACTGGCAAAACCGTTACGTTACTACGCAAAGAAAAAGTTATTGACAATATCTATCTGACTTTTCAATAGCGCGTCTTGTAATGTAGATATGTATGTATGTCCACATACATTTGTACGCGTGTAGTGGGCACAAGCAAATGCATAAACAATAGGGGTATTCTCCAAATCTTGCAAAGCCATTGCACGTAGCACGGATTGCATGGATTGCATAACTTGCAAACACACAACAACAAAATACATGGGAAACGACATTTCCTATCGCTGCAAAATATGCAACGTCGAAACCCATGTATATATTTTGCAAAATAGCATAGCAAGATATATGCGACCCTGTGCTAGTTGTATTGTTGTTGGAATTGTTACATATTTCTCTCATTCCTCTCATCTCGCTCACTTCATTTTTTTCTGCTGTCTCTTGTTATTGTATTTGATACATAATTTCGCTGCTTGCTACGCATGCATTCTACCACTTTGCAATGGGGTGCTCTCGTACTCTTCGAAATTTGGGATAGTATTTTTGCATTTCGTGCAATACGTGCATCGTGCAATACTTCGAGAATACCCCTAATATGTTATCAATAATAGAAGGAAACAACGGTTTTGCGCAGATCACTTCCTCAAACAAAGCCTGTTGGCCGCCTCTTATTTACATATAGGTAGCCCCCCTCAGACACCACTTCGGCAAAGAGCCAGATATCAAATGGCTGTATTGGCATTGTTATTGCTATCACTTTACAATATACAGAGTGTAAGTATGTAAGTATATATGCATGTTTCTATGTATGTATACTTATGAATGTATCAAGCAACTATCAATAATGCTACGAACGCCAACAATAACAGTAAACACACGTCACGCGCAAAGTGGTTGTTGGCGGTTGTGTGGTGGTGCGGAAGCACTTGATTTTTATGCGATTCGATTTCGTCTGCAATGGACGATTTTATAAGTAAGTTTTTATCTGCATTAGGGTGCATCACTCTCCATAAAAAAAAACGAATAATCGGTCCTGTCTTTCCATCGGAATTATAAAATCGATCATATTTTAAGACTTCCGCCAAAATATTTCCGAAAAATATTCAGATTTACGATGGCTGCGCTCATTTGAAAATTGGCCTTATGAATAAAAACTAAGCAATTGCTTTTTCTTAGAATTTCAAACCTTTTGCTTAAATTTTTTTATGAATAAATCGCGTAAAAGATCTGACATTTTAAGAACAAGCAATTGCTTAGTATTTATTCATAATCGAGTTTTTGTACCTAAATTAGTTTTTAAATATAGAAAGAAAAAAGAAGAGAAAGTTTAAGCTTCAAAGGTCTGCATAAAAATGTTTAAACATTTTATCAATGGAATCAAAATATGTAAGGAGATTTTTTGAGATATTTTCAAATCGTTCTAGCTCACGTAAATCTATATATGTTACCAAAATATTTTGGCATAAGTCTTAAAATATAATAATTTTTGTAATACTGATGAGAAAACCACAACTTTTTTTTGTGCGGCACCCTAATGTATGTATTTTCATATACGCAGGCATAACTGTAAATCGATCTAAGACATGCTTGACTATGTTAGTATTACCTTTGTATCTTAAATCTTTTTATGTGCAACAAATGGCTTTCAAACAAAAATGCATAGTAGAAAATGTTAAATTGAAAATTATTTCAAATACAAAAATACCAAAAATTTATTTGCAATTGAAAACTGCGTTAAATATTTATGAGCAAACAGCGTGAATTCGCAACGATTGGATTTTTCAATTGATTTGATGTTTTGTGAGTGGTTGGCTGGAAATTTTATTGTTTTTCTGCTGTGATGTGTTTCCAATGCTTGCGTTGACGCAACACACATCGCTCAGCTGGCCAACCGGCGATCGTTCAAGTGGAACTTTGCGGCGATTGCCATCAAAAGCTAATGTATGTACATACATACATATGTATGTAAGTGATTGCCATTATGCTCAAATAGCAATGCATGCAAGCAGAAATTAATTTTTTATTAATAAATTTTTTATTTTAACTCAATAATTATTTGGTTTTGCGTAGCCACATTTAAATAGGTAAGTAAATATTTGTTGTGAGCATGTTTATTTACTCAAACAGAATTGATTAGCTGTATCGAATGTTTACGTTGCTCAAGCGAGCGTGTAGGGTCATCAAGATGATGTGCTAATATTTAATAGATTTGTTATTTTTGTCGTTGTTGTTTTTTAAATTGGTTGCGCAATAAAGTAAATTTAAGAGTGAAGTTTTTATCTGATAGTAAATGTCAAGCTTTCCACATGCACACAACTTATTTATAACTAGTAGAGAGTGAGCAATTAATCGCTGTGATCGTTGTGTTGGGGGTATTCACTATGTGGATTTTTGTATTTGAAACGCAATTATTTTCAAGTACAGAAAGGCATCACCAATTTAAATATTGTCATGAAAATTGAATATGGTCAAATTTGTGGCGAACGTCTTGTTGTTGTCATCTGTGGAAGAGACCTGTAGCTGGCAATTCTGAGCGACAGATGCATTTTTGAAAACACACACTTCGGATGTTTGACAGCAAGGAAAATCGATTTTTTTTATTGCAAAAAAAAGCAACTTTTCCGACGATTTACTGAGAAGAAAGTAACCGCTTGCTTGGCTTTAAAATATGTTTAGGGTTTAAGGATATTTTTCTTTTTACAAGCTTTTATTTTTATTTTTGGAGCTTATTCTCGTCTTATCTTCTTTTGTTTACAGTTTTGTTTGCAGAATTTTCTTTTTTTTCTTTTCGGGAATTTTAAGGAAATATTCGGGAACTTTTAGTCCCAAAATCTTATTTTTTGTATTACAGTTAATCTCGCCAAAATTTATTTTCTGCTGAAATATTTTTCGATAATTTTTGCTTTATAGAAGGGAAAAGAGTTAAAAAAAAAACAACCCCAAAAATGGCAAAACGGTGAAATTGATTTGCCAGCAGAACAAATTTGATGCGAGATGACGTTCAAAAATATATCTTAAGTACTCCTAGCCTGTCGGAAGCACCAGCAACCATAAAGAAACAAAAAAACAGGTTACAGTAAGTTGCGTTCATCGGAACTTAAATGCTATCATGTGAAAAGAAAGACTTTTCTGCATGCAGGAATTTTTTCAACAGTATTAAAAACATAAGATAAAAATTTTTTCTTTCCAATGTTTTTTTTTTCTAAATGATAACAAATATTTGAAATCATCCATTCAAGTATTCTATACGAGTGAAGCGATCTCGTAAAGTGCAAGTCTGTTGGTCTTACGCCAGTGCATTTGGCTTAGGTGATATTCACAATTGTCAGAAGATACATATGTTTCCAGCAACAGTTGCGGCTTTAACATTTAAAATTTAGTTTCTTTTTGATTGTAGATGCTTCCGACAGCTTAGGAGTATGATGTATTTTGGAACGAATTTCCGTCATCGGTTGCCATTTTAGTTTGTTTGGGATATAAAATTTATTAAAAAAACTTCCATTTGGTAAAAGGTCTCAAATAAGTATATACATATTTCAATGAGGATGTGAAGTTGTTGCATAATCAAATATTTATAGCTTCCTCAAACACAAATCGAATAAAATTAAATAAACTATGAGCATTGAAAATGGCAATCGAATTGCAGAGTTTAATCAAAATTTTTACGAGCTAAATAAATTTGCAATTAATGATCAAACTCATTAAAAAAGTGAATAGCTAAGCGCTGCTACCATTATACTTAGTAGGAAAGAGTTAACCTCATTCACATTAATCATACGCCACGTTAACGATAGTAGAGATGCAATTATGAAAAAAAAAAATAAAAATTTAAAAGTGCCTTTGTGGTGTGGCAGCAGGTGAAAGTGTAGTCATATGCTCCCGAACATTTCCACACAAACCTGTCAACATTTTTAGATTAATCATCACAACTGATCAAAGTTTGATTGAACAATTTTTCGGTGTGAGAAATTTTCTAAAAAATTTCAGATAGACAGTTTTATAGTCCGTTAAATTTGAATGCAATAAAGTGCATCTTTGAATTGGCTAAGGATTCGCATTGATTTCTAACAGGTTTATTTTTCTGACGGTTCCATTTTTTTTTTAATATAAATTACGCTCGAAATTCAAAAATCAAAGAAAATCTTTTGCCACTTCAAATATGTAGATACTTTATTATACTAAAATTTAATGGGCTATTCAATTGAATGCTAACAAGTTTTATGAAAATTCTGATTAAAAACTTTTGAATTTTGGTGAAAAATTATTGAATTTTTGTATGAAGTTTGAACAGAATTTTATAAAAAAAATAACAATTTAAGGAAAAAAAGAAAAATAGCAAAAACTGGCGAAAGTGTTACACACCAATTTTTTTTATAAGTGTATGTATAACGAAATAAAGTTATAAAAAAGTATTGTACATATTGCTATAAATTTCTCGTATTCAATCGGTTGTGATTTTAAAATTTTAAAGATAATTTCATTCAAATCAAAGTCTCACTAAAACGAAGAAAAACTCTTATAAATAACTTTATACAAATTTTTGAAGAAATAATTGTGTTAATGAGCTAACTATCAATAAATCAGTGAACTAATATTTAAACTGCCAGCCAAATTGACTTGCTAAATGAGCGTTTGCACAATTTAAAGTAAAATTTGTTTTGAAGCATCGTTAAAACAAAATGTATATACATATAGTCAAACTCAAAATCAGCTAAAAAGCAGCTGCCAGCTGAGCAAATAACAGAAATAAAATGTGCGCACCCAATAAAATGCCAACACGTTTAATTTTTGTGCTACTTCACCTCATGTTCTATACAAAGTGAGAAGAATTTTAGCTTCGAAGCAACGAAAAAAAGCTAGAGTTGAGGCACGTTTACAACTTTAGCGATGAACTCAGCGTTTTGGCATCTATCGACATCGAGCGAGCAACAACGTAGCAAATGACGGTAATTAACACAAATGAAACGTGTTTTTTTTTTTTTTAACGCTTGACTGGCTGCTTTGCGGTGGTGGTGTCGGTGGTGGTAGCAGTGCTCGTGGCGCAGGCGCAGGTGCGAATGAGGTCCAAAAAATTTGCATGCAATCAGGCAAAGAGCTGGACCACAGCTGCATTGGCGGAGTGGCGCTGTTGTCTGATTAACAATTTATGCTAATTTATGGCAAAAAAAACAAGTTCATAATTTTTAATATTTTACGAGCAAAACATTGAAACAAGAAATGTGTTGGAACGAGTTTGTTTTTTTTTGTTGTTTTTTTTTTTTTAGTTAGCCACGCAAGTAGCAATACCAGCAGTGAATTTCTTTCCAATGGCGTGAAGCAGTTTGATAAATATATATAAAACCAATAAATATCTGAAGTAAACTTTTTACATTTGATATGTTTATACAGGTTTTCTGAGTTGGTATCCGCGATTTTTTTTTATTCAAAACAAAATAAATTCGTGAAAGAAAATAGTTGAAGTAAAATGTTCCCATGGCATGTTGGTCAAATAAGACCTTTTAAATAAATTTTTAAACATTTTTCTGCACGAAATTTCTTGTAAAGATCAAGACGACGTTTTCTTCAAAACTTCACTATTTTGCCATATTAAGTAAATTTTTTTGAAATTATGAATATTTATTAAAATATGTGCATAGCTATTTTCATATAAAGGCTTACTAAAGAGGTAAGATGCGAAACAAAAGAGATAGCACTGGAGCTCTTTTAAACACTTTATAAAAAAGTAATAAAAGAAAGCTAGAAAATGCAATAAAAGATATAAAGTATAATTAATTAAAATTCAAATATACAAAAATACAAAACAAATCAAAGAAAAAATATACAAGCTCGCCGCTGTGAAACAATGCCCAAACAAAAAAATTCCAAACAAAAGCAGAAACAAAGTCTGGCATTTTTTATAGCTCTTTTGACCTTTTAAATGGGCAAGTGAGCAGAAATTACCGCAATAATAATGTATTTGTGAAGATTTTATATAATAAATAAATAAATAAAATTAATGTGTAGCCTAAAGCACTAGCAATGGTAGCATCTTAGCAAAAGGCCACTCCACTACCTCAACGAGCAGTCAGTGAATGTCTCTGACAATAGAGAAAGATTGGAAAAACAACAGATAAGTGGGCAAATATCGGCGCGTCAATGCGGCATTTGAGAAACCAAAGGAAATATTTTGAATTATTCACATAATGCTGAATTTGGTATTTAAGTTATTTACCCTAACAGAAATGTATTTATGTAAGTTCATATGTATGTATACTTTGCTCGCAGCTTTCATTGCTAAGAAATATGAAAACGTGTTTTTATTGTAAAATTTATATTATTTATTGCTATAAGAAATAAATTTATTAAAATTTTTTATTGCTGCCCCTATTGAGTTATTATTTCCGATGTTTAGTGGAAATGAAGCATTAAAAATTATGATGATCGTGGTATCAATAAAAGCTTAGATTTATATGGATGCATAAATATATTATCATAATTTTTTCGACAAAAGCATTGGTTATTATTTTTGATAAATACATACATATATAATGTTATCGATTGCACACATACAAATGTACAGAAACCCTTTTCCCGTCAATTAATGCGAAATACATAACTGCATGCATATGTATGTATGTACTACGTCCGCAAACAAAAGACTTAATACACAAACCACATCTTTAAAACTCTGAACTTCAGAGGTTTATAGGTTTAGGAAAAGGCTCACCAATAGTAGAGACAAAGAAATTGTGAATAGGTAAAATAATATTGAAGAGGAGTTGAAAAAGAAAGATTATAAAAACGGGAAAAGAAGTGGCAAGTAATATACAATAGAAAAAGATGTGAGAGTTTAAGATGGAACAATCAATAGTAACAAGTAAAAATATCTGCACAAGTTCGAATTTGATAGGGTAGCCGGTAAACATGAGAAGTCAGCAACCTCCGCTGATGTTAGGCTTTCATACATATCTAATTAAATCAATGAAAATTTAACGCGAAAACAGCAAACTATTTAAATTGAAAGAAAAACAGCAGAAGTTTAGCTATTTAAGCTTAGCAGATAGTAGAAATATTTTGCACTTAGAAAGAATTAATAAAAAAAATATTCGTAACGAGCGTTAAGCTGCATAGAAAAAAATCGATAAAAATGCATGTGACATTGATTGCGAGCGAGAAGCAATTTAATTACTTTATCGTAGGAATGCAAATAAATAGTTTTATGAGCATTAAGACGGGTATATTTAATAGTGATTAAAATTTAAAATATTAAAAAACCGAAATAGACCTGTTAAACTTCCGGGGATTCCTAAATACATATACAATCACACAGTTATCAGCCCAAGGCACATTGTACAGGTAATAAATTAAAAGCTGTTTATATTTTGTTGTTGATTGTGAACAAAGGAATGTTAAAAAATGTGTAAAAACCTCGACATTTTAAAGTGTAATGTAAACAAAAATGCCGATTTAGATACCAAATGTACGGGAGAAACTACCCTGCCATCAGTTACACATGCCTTGTTTAAAATCTAACCACATATCGAAAAATTTTAACTATTTATTTTTTCCGCTTTTTAATTTTATAAATTTTTTATAAAAATATTTTTAACAAAAATCGAATAAATGCAATTTTCAAAATTTGTGCAATATTAAAAAAAAACAACAATTTCGAGCTTTTTGAGTGTTTTTTTTTTAACTTTCTTCCATACAAGGTGTAGTCGACGTTTTTTTTTATATGACAGAAAATGAGCAACGCCTTTAACAAAGAAAAAGGCAAGAGACCAACGGTAAGACCCAGCAAATTCAAACTTGTACTTTGTTATACTAAAATTAAATGAGCCACAAAACTACATACTTAAATTTTTTCTAAAGCAAGGATATCACGATTTTGACGGTTACAAAGTGGGGTTGTTTGAAAATTCTTTTCTTGAGCTGAACACATTCTCGGTAAAAATTTCCAGGCAATACCTCTCCGTGTGTATCAAAACGTACAAATCTGTATAAGTAGTGTGATCCCTGCTTAAGAAATCTAATTAATTAGTTTTTTTTTTTTTAATATTGTACAAATTTGAAACTTGCGCATTTACATATACGGTGTTTGTTAAAGAATAAACAATTTTTTATAAAAATACAAAAATAACTAAAATTAAATACAAAAAAATTAAGTGTCAACATATGGTGCGCTTATAATTTTGACTCGGGTGACTTATCAAATAACAGATTTTGCAAATAATCGCCGGAAATACTGGGTATGCAGATTTTTTCATTTTGATTTAAACAATAACTTTGTGTATCAAAAAGCCAATATTTAGCGGCACCTTAATGCACCTACATAATCTATAAATCAAAAAATTCAAAGTCAGCAAGAAAATACGCTTGACCTAAAGCAAAAGTCCAAGTTGAACATTGCTGAGGTACTCGTAAGTTTGTAAATGCGCTTGTAAGCAAATATACATGTGGCTATGACGATGTATAATTGTTTTCTTTTATTTTTATTTTTTATTTATGTAAAATCGCTACGTGTTATTTTTCTCGCTTTGAGTTGCCCGATCATTTTCAATGCAATTAATGCAAGCAAATTGCACCGAAGGCGTTATATGTATGTACATATATATTTATGTCAGCCGATAGGTAACTTTTTATACAATTCTTTGATGTTGTTGGTCGCTGTTAAGTTGCATATTTTTGCCCATAGTCTTGCGAGTAAGTATTGAACAGCAATTAAATAACTATTTGTATTAACTGCAGTTATATTGAGGTTATGAGGTCATGAGGTAATGGTCAGCAAATACCATACATACATATTTTGGGGCATTATTTGTGGCTGCATACAATTAATTCAAAAACTGACGCCAGTTTTGCAATTGCTTAAAACTTGCACTTTATTATACTAAAATTTAAGAGGGCTACAAAAGTGCATACTCAAAAAAATTCTAAAAATATTTAAAAAAATTTGTGGATTTGTACCTAATATACACTCATTTTACTCAACTTCGGTGTAAAAAAAATTTATAACTCAAATTATTGTAGAGTGCACCCCATAATACTATAATTAAATATTGCGCAACACCCAGAGCTACCATTGTGATTTTTAAAATTTTTTTTTGAGATGGCATTTTTCTAAAACAATTTTTTTTTATAAACAAATTTTAACGAGAAAAATTTTTCAAGAAAAAAAATTTTAAAATATTTATTTTCATACACGATGCGTGTTTTTCCTCGCCCCGTTCTCGAGATATTTGGAAAACTATAAAATCGATTTGTTTTTGTTTTTGTGCTGTAAAGTTTTTAAAACTGTATTAATCAAGCTCAAATTTGATATTTACTTATTATTTATTTTTATCCATCAACCCTAAAAATTTGAAACAAATCAAACACATGAAGTGTGAACCCCACCCCGTCCATTTTGGTATGGAACGCCCCATATATATATTAATACAAATGCATATTATGCATATCGTTGATGAAATGTAAAAAGCCCCTAACTGAATTTTTTCCGTTTTTAATTAGCTTATACATTTTTGTTAAAAATTTAAAAGAGCCCTACGCACAGTATTGTGTGAGTTTGGGGTTTGATTTTTGCTTCTTCTGTAAAAAATTAAAAATTTAATTTGAGACCTTTCTACATTTTATCAACCATATGTAGAATATTTCATGCTTTGAAATGTTGGGAAATTATTGCTTAGAAATTTTTTTTGTTTAATTAGTAGACTCATTGTAACTTATTTTTTTTTTTATGAAAGCGTTTGGAGCCACATGTGGCACCTCAATTAGCATTGAATGTCAAAAAATTCGCAAAAGAAACTAAAAATTATTATAAGCAAAAAATAAACGGAAATACCTCGAACACGTTCAGCAAAATAAGACTTCAGCAATAATGGCTTTCCGGATTTACATATTTCAATGCTGCTCGTTCAGCAACTGGTTAATTGATATATGTTGCCTGTACCGTTGTACTACATAATAATACATATATAAATAATTCAAAGTGATAAATTACCAGCTGTAGTGAATTGTGTAGATTATTAATGTGTTAATTACGAATACCATGCAAATAATTAAGGGAGAAAAATAAAAATTACGTATAATAATTAATTCAAATAATAAATAATTGGGCAGTGGGCAATAGCAGTTGAAATTCCATTACAAATCCACAATTAAGAAAATAATGGCTTTTTCAACACAATTATAGGAAATTATATTCAAAACTGCATTTTAAAAATCGTAGTGATTTTGTCAGTATTTTGCAAAAGTTCTACAAAACCGTAAAAGACGTCTCACTTAAGCGGTGTAGCACTAAATCCACTAAATGCTAACCCATATTTCATTCTATGAGAAAAATCTAAGTTCAACTCAAGGTCGAAGGCCACGAGTGAAGGGAATCGATAAACACACCTTAACAGCTTGTGAAGACGAGATTGCTTACGCTTTAATACAAAACAATAAACCGAAGCGCGCACTTAACTGTCTCACTCAATATTGAAATGAGTTTTGTTGTTAAACCTAAAATCTACATTGAAGCATTAAAATCCTGCATTTGGTTACAGCCCAGAGTTTAATTTTAAGTGCTTACAAACACAAGTACCTACACGTTGCTAAGCTGAGGTGTGTTTGTGTAGCGAAATCTTCGAGTTTAAATTTTACGCTTATTTATTTTGTATTCGAAATAAATATTAAGTGATTTTCATTCAATATTTCATATTTCGTTTCGTTTTCTACCATAATTTAATTACAACAAAGCAAAAAGGGGGGGCCGTTTCTGACAATTGGTTAATTGTTAAAAACAAAAAAAAAAAAAACAAAAAGAGAAACGATGCAAACAGTTACTGTGAGTGATTTGGCATTGAAAGACTTTAGTGCTTGATTGTACATAAATGCTTTATGGGAAATTTGTTGGCCGAGCATAATTTTTGGTTTATAAAATTTTATTCTACTTTTATACAAAACTAGCTGTACGCGGTGAACTTTGTACCGCCTCAAAATACTTTCGTATGCAATTTTCAAACCAATATTTTTGAATTTTGTCAATCAATTATGTACATAAACTTTTCAAAATAATACAGCGTAATGACCTTTATTTTTCTTCGGTTTGGCAAAGGCCCGTTTTGCGACTGCACTATGGGTAATTTTGCGCACTTTCGTGGCCAAAATTGATTATGGCCAAACAAATAGATTATTTAACAAAGCATATGTAATTTTTTTATTGATTGGAATTCGATTTCCCACATTTTTGCAAAAAAAGCCTTACGCCTTGACGACGGATGGTCATAAGGGGTCACTGTTTTAAGTTGTACTTTTATTGAGTTTGAATGCAGTTTTTTTTT